>NC_087218.1:47676764-47692371 GCF_015104395.2 Macrobrachium nipponense
ATCTTCGTCCTCCTCCTCCTTCTCCTCTCCTCCTCCTCCTTTCCCATTCATCATCATCTTCCTCCTCCTCCTATTCCTCTTATCCTCCACTCTACCTTTGTTCTTCCTTTACCTCCTCCTTCTCCTCCACTCCGACTGATCATCATCTTCCTCTTCCTCCTCCTCCTATTGCGTTTAACCTTTGCTCTACCTTTTCTCTTCCTCTACCTCCTCCTCCCTTTGTCCTCCTCCTTCCTCCCTTTGTTGTCCTCCTCCTCCTCCTCCTCCCTTTGTCCTCCTCCTCCTCCTCCTCCTCCTCCTCCTCCTCCTCCTCCTCCACACCTATTTATCATCTTCTTCCTCTCCCTTCTTTTCGCTGCTCATTTTTCCTCATTCTCTTCCTACTTCCTTACAAGCACTGACAGCGTTTCCCTCCCCACCATGAGGTCCAGGCTCTGAGTGACAGGAATAATTCTTCATTCCTAATTCCTATTTTTTGGAAATGATAACGGAAATCGAGAACTTATAAGTTGAATCTGGGGATTCTTCTGCAACAAAAACCAGACTAATAAGAGCGCTTATTTTACAAGAAACAACAGCAAGTATGAAACGGAAGGCGTCATTCTTAACCTGACTAAAAAGTGGAACCAACAGCACAATTTTAGTTACATGCAAATAAATTTAATTGCCAAATTTCGTGGTATGTATAACATTCACAAACGCCATCGGGTGCCACAAACACTCCACAACAATGGTCAAGATCCCTTTTTATTCTTCCTCTTCTTATAAAATCCATAAAAAGAGCGACGATGGCTGGCGGCGGTTTCCCACACATGAGGGAGGAATTAAGTCAACAATACCTTTAGCAAATACTTTCAAAAAATCGTTAAAGTAATTATATTTTGGAGGGCCTCGCCTGCCTTATACCCTCCTCCTCCTTTTTCCTCCCCCACTCCCAGGACGGGGATCGGGCACGGCCTTGTGTGTGTGTGTGTGTGTGTGTGTGTGTGTGTGTGAGGGTTTCTCGCGAAGTGGTCACTTGCCAATTACGTGTTACCGCGTTTTCCTTTTCCAGCGTATTTTGGCTGCTGAGAAATTCCCCAAATTGAGACGAGTTCCTCCAGAATGTCTTACGCGTATACGACATGTCGTAGCTTTGGATCGTGTTGACACCGAATCATTTGGAAACGTTAATCTCATTATGAAAAATAATCTCGAAATCTAGAGGTCGGGTCAGAGTCCTCTGGGACAGGGAGGAGGAGGAGGAGGAGGAGGAGGGAGGCTGCGTTTCCATGTCGAGATCCCGTAATTTCTCGTAACTCGCGAGATCTGACGTGGGCCCAGTGGGAAAGGATTGTGAGGTCGGCATTCCACAGACCACAGGGAAAGCGCAGAAAGGGATGAGAATGGCCATCGTTAAGGCAAGAAAGAAGGACACATTATCCGTCAGATCAGAAGAGGTCTTTTCCCTCAAAACTTCGCTTTCCCACAAGCGAAAGGGGTCCTTCTGTGTCTCCTTCAATGCCAGGAACTTTGGCGGGTGGGAGGGGGACAGGATGGTCTCCTGCGATGTTGGGGACCGTTGTCCAACTGACTGAATTATTTATGACGAGGTGGATCGCTGCGATGGTTACAGAAGTTTTGTATGAGGTTTATCACTACAGGAAATTGTAGGGGACACCTCGACAAGAGTTTGTAAGGGGCATTTCTGTAAAATGAACTAGGGACATTTCTACAGAAGTCAGATATTACACAGAAATTAATACAGGTTGCTGTTAAATTAGACATGATCGTAGGGGACCTTAACAAGAGTTTGTAAGGAGCATTTCTGTAAAATTAACTTTTGACATTTCTACAGAAGTCCGTATTGGTTATAGTAAAGGAATTAATACAGGTTGCTGTTAAATTAGACATGATCGTAAGGAATGCCACTACAATAGTCTGTAAGGGGCATTGCTGTAAAGTTCCCTGGGAGCATTGCCACAAAAATTATAGTATTAGCTATGGTTACAGAAATTAATACATGCTGTTATCAAACTCGATGTGAATGGACATCACTGCACAAATTTGTATGTTTTATAATTGTCAGAAAGCACAAATGACATTAACGCAAAAGTGCAAGTGACATTCATACATAAGTTAAGGGTCATTATTTAAATATCCACAATTTTATGGTTTATAACAGACTTAAATGTAGAAGTTTGTCTGATGCTCTATACCACACGATCTGTATTTCAACTATAACAAGAGGATAGTATGAGACATCTACACAGAAATTGCTGCATAGGTATAGTAGATTCACATCAACCGTGCATTTGATGTCTGGGCCAGTCCCCTACGCGCTTCCGGATTGGCTGTTGATAAGCCAATCACAGGGCTGGAAACTCTCAGTCTCTCTTGAGAGAGTTCACATGGGTAGGATCTGTTCCACCTCTCCTGAGGGATACGTCTTTCAGGAGAGGTGGAACATACATCCTGCCTTTGTGAACTCTCCAGAGAGACAGGGTTTCCAGCCCTGTGATTGGCTTATCAGCAGCCAATCAGCCCATTGCTCCGCGACTTTTTGTCGCAACTGTTATTCGTGACTACTTTTAACTCAATGTGATCTATTTTGACTTAAAAAATGCGACATGTGTATTATTATTATTATTATTATTATTATTATTATTATTATTATTATTATTATTTTGGAAGAAGACCCTCTTTTAGGCAAATGCTGTTGAAAAGAATGGCAGAATTAAGCTAGTTGATTTTATATATTGTTTTTTTTTCCATTTTCCTGAGAAGCGAATAGTACGCAAAAAAATGGAAAAAACAATATATAAAATCAACTCGGTTAATTCTGCCATTCTTTTCAAAAGTATTATTATTATTATTATTATTATTATTATTATCATTATTATTATTATATTATTATTATTATTATTATTCTGAAAACGAACCATATTCATACGGAACAAGGCCCCACATGGGCCACTGTCTTGAAATTCAAGCTTCCAAAGAATTTGTTGTGTTCATTCTAAAGAGGCAACAGAAAGGGAATGGGAAAAACAGAAAGAGATCAGTTATCAGAAAAACAGATAAAACAGATCGATGTTGTACTCATCTGTCTCATCGGTAGGGTAGTGGCATGCGTGAGTAATATCTCGTAATATTTAACATAAAATATGTGTAACGTCCCTGTATGCTTTGAGTTCCAGTGCTCTACTATTTTTTGTAATATGTGTACAACTCACAGAAACTGCCCCTTGTATGATACGAGTGCGAATTTTCTACATTTTTTAGTATGTCTGTAACTCATAGGGACACAGTTTCATGCACAAAAAAAAAAAAAAAAAAAAAAAAAGGGTAGGGTATGGTTCAGACGGGGTATCGTCTATTTAGAAATTTCAAAGATGTATGTATGTATGGCATACCATATATACATACACCTAACATACATGCATCAATTACTTTTTGTGATTCTAGCATCTTTTTTCGCAGAGTTTGTTAAACGCTGTTCATGTCTGACTTCTTCGTACTACGAATCACTGCTTTGGTTTCAGTTTACCGCAACTGTAAATCTTGATTAAGTAAGTCGCTGCTGCTACTACCGCCTTTTCCTGTGAAGCTGGGGGTAAATTTCTACAGCCGGTGTCACTGTACCAATGACAGGCGCTCAACAACATGAACGGCCAATTCCGACTAGCTTCAAAGACATTGACTGCGGATTATTACCATCAGCTAAAGAAAAAAAAAAAAAAAAAAAAAAACAAAAAAAAAAAAAAAAATCTTAAAACATTATTTTAAAGAATTAACCGTCGGAAAGGGTGCTTTCATATTACGGAGCATATAATTTGGGCCAAAGACCTAACGCTAGAACCTATGAGATCATTTAGCGCTGAAAGGGTAATCGATGGTAGTAAGGTTTGAAAGGTGTAACTGGAGGAAAACCTCAAAGCAGGGGAGGGTGGATAGCTAGATTGAAGAAAGAATATTGTTTGTCTGTATGGTGTTTTTACTTTGCATGGAGCCAGTGGTTATTAAGCAACGGGACCAACGGCTTTACGTGACCTCCGAACCACGTCGAGAGTGAACTTCTATCACCAGAAATACACATCTCTCACCCCTCAGTGGCATGACCGAGAACCGAACTCGCGGCCACGAGGTGGCACGCCAACACTATACCGATCACGCCACTGAGGCGCTGGTAGATAGAATATGAATGGAGGTACAGTAAATTCATACTGTGGGCATAAACAATCGACGAAATCTAGAGGTGGCCGGAAGAAGGTCACAGCATATCGCTTTTCACGATTTTGAAAACTTCACATTTACAGAAAAAAAAACCGCTTGACTGTTGTAAACTTTTGTAAACTTTTATTTCCGGTATAAACTTGATTTGCAGTGTCTGTTATAATCACTAATATTGGCTTAACAGTTATCAGTTTTTTTTTTATCTTGTAAATGTACATACTTTCGTCTCGGCTGTATCTTCTGCATTCTGTCTCGTACAAGGCAATGAACCATATTATTGTCATTATTCAAAGAAAACTCATAATCACATGAATCAATGAAATGGGAAAGTAAATCCACAGTAGTATGCTTGTTTAATTTTGTTATTTAAAATATATAAAGCAGAAAGCTTTCGATAACCTGCCCGGTCCTCCTTTACAATTGAAGACTTTCTGTTTTATATATCTTAAATAACAAATCAAACAGGCATACTGTGGATTTACTTTCCCATCATCATTATTACGTAATGAGACTACAGTGCATAAGGAATGAAAATTAAAACCGAAAATTAACAAACACCAAAAAACTAACTACCGCATCTCCTGCAGCCTGGATCAAATTCGCTTCAAAGAAGGACTACTTCCGTATTATTATTATTTTTATTTATTTATATATATGATATTGTTAAGATACAATAAAGTTTTATACATACTTACCTGGCAGATATATACTTAGCTATAGACTCCGTCGTCCCGACAGAATTCAAAAACTCGCGGCACACGCTACCGGTAGGTCAGGTGATCTACCATTCCCGCCGCTGGGTGGCGGAATCCCAACCATTCCCGTTTCTGAGCCAGATTTTCTCTACACCTGTCTCCTGAGGGGAGGCTGGGTGGGCCCTTAATCGTATATATCTGCCAGGTAAAGTATGTATAAAAACTTTATTGTATCTTAACAATATCATTTTTATACATGCGACTTACCCGGCAGATATATACTTAGCTGATTGACACCCTTGGTGGAGGGCAAGAGACAGCTATATATATATAAAACAAAATTCTAATAACGGGAAACAACAATTGTGTAGGATATCAATCCTTGGTTTCTTACCTGTTTGGGCTGAAGACTCATGATTACTGTCATTTAGTCTGCCTGCCTCAAGAGCTTCAGTGAGGTAAACCACCTATGACCGAACAGCCCTTCTGGATCATGTCAATGGGGGCTAGCCCGCTTACGCGACAGAACCTGCATGGATGTACCAATGGGGCTTACCCGCTTACATGGCAGAGCCTGACCTGTATCTTATCAATGGGGCTAGCCCTCTTACATGACAGAGCTTTAGCTTTACATAATGCACAACGAGGAGACCAAAAGTTAATCCCGACCACCTGACCTCTCTAACCATGTTAAATCTAAGAACTGAAAAAGGGTTCTTCTATACCCTCTTTCAGTCAACCATAAAAACCAAACACCATAATGTTAAAATTACATAACCTAACTAATTAGGATTAACCTCAGCTCCTCCTCCCCCCCCAGCACTAAATCCGCGGACACATATGCTCCCAGTGAAAAGCACTTCTCATAAGTAACTCTCACATCCTTTAGATAGTGAGAGGCGAACACGAGTTACACTTCCAATACGTGGATTCAATTAGATTTTGAAGGGACCACGTTTTATGAAAAGCCATTGAGGTTGCTATGGCCCTCACTTCGTGTGCTTTTACCTGAGGAGTTTAAATTGTTCTTCACCACATTTAAGATGCGCTTCCTTAATAACGTCTTTTATGAAAAAACGTAAGGGCGTTTTTCGATATTGGTCTTGTAGGATCTTTGACCGAACACCAAAGACTTTCCTGCGTACCTCCCAAAGAGACTTTCTTTGTAGATAAAATTTTAGCGCTCTTACTGGACAAAGGGTCTTTTCCTTTTCTTCCCCCGTAAGAGAGAGAGTGCCTTCACTTCGAAGCTTCTAGGCCACGGTTTTGATGGGTTTTCGTTCTTGGCTAAGAAGAGAGGCTTAAAAAGAGCAAATTGCAGCCTCCTTCTTAAACCCCACTCTGCCCTCTAACGCTTGAAGTTCACTCACCCTTTTTGCCGTGGCTAATGGCGAACAGGAATAGAGATTTCCTCGTCAAATCCCTAAAAGAACAATTATTGGAAGGTACGAATCTTTCAGACATCAAGTAATGCAGCACTATATCCAAGTTCCAACTGGGATTTTTATTAATCTGACTTTTTGAGGTCTCGAAAGACCTAATAAGGTCATGTAGATCCTTATTGTCCGACACCTCCAGACCCCTATGCCTAACACCGAGGCCAGCATACTTTCTATACCCCTTGATCGTAGATACCGCTAGCCACACTTTCTTCTCAGGTAAAGAAGAAAATTTGCAATGTCGGTTATAGAGGTACTGGAAGAGGATAGCTCATGCGTCCTGCACCATCTTCTAAACACTTCCCACTTCGACTGGTACACCCGTAATGTGGATGGTCTCCTGGCTCTTGCGATTGCTTTTGAAGCTTCGCGAGAAAAGCCCCCTCGCTCTAACGAGTCCTTCGATAGTCTGAAGGCAGTCAGACTTAGAGCGGGGAGGTTTTTGTGATACCTGTCGAAGTGGGGTTGTTTGAGAAGATCGCTCCTTAGTGGGAGCGATCTGGGGAATCCACTATCCACTCCAGCAACTCTGTCACCCAATCTAGGGCTGGCCAAAAGGGGGCGATCAAAGTAATTTCGTTCCCTCCCTTGAGGAGGCAAACTTTCTTATTACTTCCCCTACCAGTTTGAAGGGGGGAAAAGCAGTACCCGTCTATTCCCCTTCCAGTCCATGAGGAGACCGTCTATCGCTATTGCTCTTGGATCCGCGATGGGGGAGCAATAATTCTCCAACCTCTTGTTCCAGTTGGTTGCGAACAAGTCCACGTTCGGCCTTCCCCATAACCCCCATAACTGATCGCACACTTGAGGGTGGAGAGTCCCATTCGGTGGGGAGCACTTGGTCTCTTCTGCTTAGCAGATCCGCTCGAACATTTCTCTCTCCCTGAATAAATCTCGTTAGAAGAGAGATCTGCTTCTCTTGCGCCCAAAGCAAACAACTCCCTCGCTGTCTCGTAAAGGGAGAATGAATGAGTTCCCCCTTGCTTCCTGATATATGCTAGGGCTGTCGTGTTGTCTGAATTGACTGAATGATCGATCCTAATATCTGTTCTTGAAAGTGCAAGAGAGCTAGGTGAATGGCTTTCAGTTCCTTTTTGTTTATGTGCCAGGACACCTGCGCTCCTTCCCAGGTTCCCGACACTTCTTGCGAATCCAACGTCGCTCCCCACCCTACGTCCGATGCGTCTGCAAACAACGCTCGGAGAGGGCTCTTTGATATGCAAGGATATTCCTTGACCGAGTTTCTTGCGGGTTCTAACCACCACCGAAGATCTTGTTTGACCTTGTCCGTTATCCTGAATGACTCTTCGAGTTCCTGAGAACTTTGATCCCAGTTCTCCTTCAGATAATACTGAAGTGTCTTAGGTGCAGTCTCCCTAGGGAAACGAACTGTTCCAACGAGGAAATGGTGGTTCCCAGCAAACTCATCCATTCCCTCGCGGAACAATGTTCTTTCCCTAGAAATCCCGACACTTTTGTAAGGCAGCGTTCTATTCTCTCTGTTGACGGAGACGCTAGAAAGCCCCGAGAATCCATCCGAATCCCCAGATAAACTATGTTCTGCTGGGGATCCAACTGACTTCTCGAGTTGACTAGGAGTCCCAATGACTGCGTCATCTTTAATGTTATCGAAAGGTCCTCCCAGACACTGTTGCTTCGACTTTGCTCGTATTAGCCAGTCGTCCAAATACATCGAAATTCTGATCCCCTTCTAAATGTAGCCAATGAGCCACATTCCTTAGGATACCCGTGAAGACTTGCGGGCCGTCGAAAGTCCGAAGCAAAGCGCTCGAAATTGAAAACACTCTTCCCTGTGACATGAATCTTAGGTATTTCCTTGATGCCGGATGAATTGGCACATGGAAATATGCATCTTGAAGGTCCAGGGATACCCTCCAGTCCCCTGGACGAAGAGCAGAAAGTACAGAGGAAGAGGTCTCCATCGAGAACTTCTTCTTGATCACAAAAGACGTTCAGCGCACTTACGTCCAGAACCCGGCCTGCACCCGCCCGAGGCTTTTGGTACCAGGAATAGACTGTTGTGAAAACCTGGTGAATGGAGATCTTGAACCGGTTCTATTGCCCTTTTCTGCAACATAAGTTCTACTGCTTGCAGGAGAGCTTGACATCTTGACAGGATCGTTGTATCTCGCTGTTAACTCCCTTGGAGTTCTTGTTAAGGGAGGATATTCCCTGAAGGGGATGAGGTATCCTCTCTCGAGGATCGAGAGGGTCCAGCTGTCCGCCCCTCTCTTCGCCCAGACTCTGGCAAATTTCGACAGTCTGGCGCCTACTGCTATCTGGAGGACTTCTTCTTCATTTTGCCTTCCCCGCAGGTCTCCTGGAAGGTCTTCCTCTGGTATCCGGTCTTCTACCTCTAAAAGGGGTTCTTGATGAGGAAGAGGCTCCTCGAAAGGGCTGCTGAAGAGGTGCTTTATCCTTCTTTTGAAAAGGTAACTGCCGGCTTGAACCTCTTTTGCTGACTGTGTCAGTAAATCCTGTGTGGCTTTTCCAGCTAAAGATTTTGCGACATCCCTCACCGTGTCCTGTGGGAAAAGGTGGTTGGTTTCGAAACAAAGCGGCGAATATAGCAAGGCCGACCTCTGTAGAGGAGATACTGACTTGGACAGAAAGACCCATACACTGCTCTCTTTTTCAAAAACTCCCGATCCAAAAAGAGCAGCCACTTCCACCGAACCGTCCATCACCGCTCTGTCAGACACGATAACACACTCGATAATTCTTCCATCGTGACAAATTCGGGATCTTGGGCTCTCTTCGCAAGGGCTCCCAAAGCCCAGTCCATAAAATTAAATACTTCGAGCGTCCTAAAGAGTCCCTTTAGTAGATGGTCCAGTTCACACATCCCCCAAGTAGCTTTTGCTGATAGTAGAGCGCGCCTCCTTGAGGAATCTACTAAGGAAGCGTAATCTGCGTCTGCCGATGATGGCAGTCCTAAGCCCATAGGTTCCTGGGTATCGTACCATCTTCCAGGTTTACCCGTCAACTTTGAAGGGGGGCATGAAAAAACACAGTCTTGCCCGCCTCTCTTTTATTCTTAAGCCATTCTCCAAATCCTCCTTTGAACGCTTTTTTCATACTAAGGGCTGGACGCATTTTTACAAATGAGGATGCCTTTGGAGACTTCGTGCTCGATAGCAAAGATCCTGGTGAGGGCGGATCCGCTGGTTGCAGCTTATCTCCGAACTCCTGCAACAACAACAAGGACAATCTCTTATAATCAGAGACTACCACATCCACAGGGTAATTCTTCATCCGAGATTCTTCTAATCTCCGGCTGCGGGGATCCTTTCGGAGAAGAGCGGTTCTTAGTTGTCGAGGGACTTCTGTCAAACGAAGAAGAACGTCGTCCGGTGTGACAAATCCTGCTACTACAAGGCGCAATAGAGCTCTAACGCACGAGATCTTCTCTCAGGCACCTGTTTTCCTACCAGGTGAAGGCTCCTACTCTCCGAAGAACTCATAAAAGTGCGAAGGGGTCTTACTCTGACCTAAGCTCGTACAAGGCGCCTGGCGCCTACTCGACTACCTGACGCCTGCTCGACTCCGCTGGCGTCTGATAGACTCCTGGCGCCTACCCGACTCCTGACGCTGCTCGACTCCTGAAGCCTGCTTGATTCCTGGCGCCTGCTTGACTCCTGGCGCTTGTCGTGACTCCTTGTAGGCTCTTGACGCCTCTCACAAGACTCCTGGCGTCTGTTAGGCTCCATACGCCTGTAATATTCTTGGCGCCTACTAGGTTCTGTGTTTCTCACAAGCTCCTGCTTCTTACGGCTCTTGACGCCTATCCTGATCCTCAGAGGAGGAGTCCGACTCCTGACTTCTCCTAAGAGACGTAGCTGACCGCTTGCCTCTGCGAGCGGCTACCGTAGGAACTTTCTTCCTATAGATAGGAGAGGATCGTTTTAAAGGAGAACGAGAGAGTCTCTCCGGAGACGAGCGCCTGCTAGAGTGAGGAACTTCTCTCCTATCAGGAGAGATAATTTTGATCTCTTCACTGGAGGAGGAGTCTTTCCTTCGAGACGAATCCTTATGTAGAGCGCCTACCAAGGAGGATATTTGCTCCTGTAGATTAAGCAGGAAAAGCTTTGTCGGATCTTGAAGCGCTGGAGACGGTCTTCTCGCCCTCTTACTAGTCGAAGGAAAATCCTCTGGAAATCGCTCTGGGCTTGAATCAAAAGCGTCTCTTTCGGCGCTAACCCACGATCTCTTCAGAGGACGAGACTTCGAAGCAGAGCTCCATCCACGCCTGGACGAGGAGGAGTCCGACGCATGAAAAAACACTCTTCCAGGATGCCTTTTCTACGGCTATCCCAAGGCAGCCTGGGTCGATACTTCAGGGTCTGCCGAAGGGACGCCTGATCGTTGGGGATGCTCCACATCCTCCCTGCGGCTTTTGACATTCCTCCTCCCCTGGTCTGGGAGTTTGGAAGCGGTTCTAGGCCTAGGAGCAATGCGGAGCCGATCAGACGCCCCCTCCACTGCACTGGGGGTCACTGTATTCACTGGCACTCTTACCTTGTGTTACCATGGCTTTAAGCTGCTCCTGAAGCTCCCTGATCGAGGATCTCATTTTTTCCATTTCTGAAAATGAATCCTTAGATTCACACAGGGAGAAGGGGCTGAGGTTTATAGGGGAAACATCATCTAGTTTGTTAATCTCTGATTCAGGCTCAAAAGAACAAGATCTACTCGAGCTTCTAGCTGACGCTTTTCCTAGCTCTATCCTTCTCTCTTTTCTTAATATAAGAAGCTAAATCCTTCCATCCTTGCTCCGAAAGCCTTCACATTCAGCACAAGTTCTATCAACCGCACATTCAGAACCTCTACATTTACTACAAAGCGTATGAGGATCTACCTCTGCTTTAAACAACCTAGTCTGCATTCTTCCCTTGCACAAACCCTAAACTTAGGTGTTACTTTAACTTCATGCCATCTTAATAGAAAAAACCCAATCCAAGTCCTAATCCAGTCCAAAATAAGCGTATGCCAATCCCGAGAATAAACAAGAGTACTTCACCAAATGAGTCCAACCAATTCTCGGCAAAAGAGCAGAATTCCAATCAGGAGAGACCCAAACAACAGTTGTTGCCGGCCTCAGCGACAGAGAAAATCTGGCTCAGAAAACGGGAATGGTTGGGATTCCGCCACCCAGCGGCGGGAATGGTAGATCACCTGACCTACCGTAGCGTGTGCCGCGAGTTTTGAATTCTGTCGGGACGACGGAGTCTATAGCTAAGTATATATCTGCCGGGTAAGTCGCATGTATAAAAAATATATTTTGCTCTATCACAGTCCTCTAATTCGACTGGGTGGTATTTATAGTGTGGGGTTCTGGGTTGCATCCTGCCTCCTTAGGAGTCCATCACTTTTCTTACTATGTGAGCCGTTTCTAGGATCACACACTTCTGCATGAGTCCTGGAGCTACTTCAGCCTCAAGTTTTTCCAGATTCCTTTTCAGGGATCTTGGGATCGTACCTAGTTTTCCTGTGATTATGGGTACAATTTCCACTGGCAAATCCCATAACCTTCTCATTTCTATTTTCAGGTCTTGATACTTATCCATTTTTTCCCTTTCTTTATCTTCAACTCTGGTGTCCCATGGTATTGCGACATCAATGAATGATAGTTTCTTCTTGATTTTGTCAATCAACGTCACGTCTGGTCTTTTGGCACGTATCACCCTATCTGTTCTGATACCATAGTCTCAGAGGATCTTGGCCTGATCGTTTTCTATCACTCCTTCAGGTTGGTGTTCGTACCACTTATTACCGCAAGGTAGCTGGTGTTTCTTGCACAAGGTTCAGTCGAGGGCTTTTGCTACTGAATCATGCCTCTTTTTGTACTAGTTCTGTGCAAGTGCCGGACATTCGCTTGATATGTGGTTTATGGTTTCATTTTTCGTATTGCAATTCCTACATATGGGAGAGATGTTATTTCCATCTATCGTTCTTTGAACATATCTTGTTCTTAGGGCCTAATCTTGTGCCGCTGTTATCATTCCTTCAGTTTCCTTCTTGAGCTCTCCCCACAGTAGCTATTGCCATGTGTCATTGCTGGCTAGTTCTTTAGTCTGTCTCATGTATTGTCCGTGCATTGGTTTGTTATGCCATTCCTCTGTTCTGCTTGTCATTCTCCTGTCTCTGCATATGTGGGTCTTCGTCTACTTTTATCAGTCCTTCTTCCCATGCACTCTTTAGCCACTCGTCTTCACTGGTCTTCATATATTGCCCCAGTGCTCTGTTCTCGATGTTGACGCAGTCCTCTATGCTTAGTAGTCCTCTCCCTCCTTCCTTTCGTGTTATGTACAGTCTATCTGTTTTGCTCTTGGGTGTAGTGCTTTGTGTATTGTCATATGTTTCCTCGTTTTCTGGTCTATGCTGGGAAGTTCTGCCTTCGTCCATTCCACTATTCCTGCGCTGTATCTGATTACTGGCACTGCCCACGTGTTTATGGCTTTTATCATATTTCCGGCGTTGAGTTTTGACCTGAGTATCGCCTTGAGTCTCTGCATATATTCTTTCCTGATCGTGTCCTTCATCTCTTGGTGTTTTATATCCCCTCCTTCCATTATTCCCAGGTATTTGTATCCCGTCCCATCTATGTGTTTGATGTTGGTCCCATCTGGTAGCTTTATCCCTCCAGTCCTTGTTACTTTGCCCCTTTGTATGTTGACTAAGGCACATTTTTCTATTATTATTATTATTATTATTATTATTATTATTATTATTATTATTATTATTAGTTTTATTATTATCCCGGCTCGGCCAACGCGGAATCAGAGGAATTTATTTCTGGTGATAGAAATTCATTTCTCGATATAGTGGTTCAGATCCCACAATAAGCTGTAGGTCTCGTTGCTATGTGGCCAATTGGTTCCTAGCCACTTAAAAATATCTAATCCTTCGGCCCAGCCCTATGATTATTATTATCAGAAACCACTAGTTTCTTCCCTTGAGGTTAAGAAACTTATAGCCGTATTATTTTAGGACAAACATTCACGAAAGAGAGAAGACCACGAAGAAAGCGCGACAGGGAGCCGATGAAGAAGATACCTGTTGCTTTCTCTCTCTCTCTCTCTCTCTCTCTCTCTCTCTCTCTCTCTCTCTCTCTCGCCGGCCGGCGATATACCCAGGCCTTAAGACCAGTAACTGACCGCAGACGATAGTTAGCGTTGTGTGTGTGTGGTTTCACTTCCATGTTGGACGTAATGGATTTATGGCAGAGGATTGTGTAGCTGAGAGAGAAGAGAGAGAGAGAGAGAGAGAGAGAGAGAGAGAGAGGTCTAGAAGAGATGCAAAGGATAAGAACAGCCGTAGTGGAAGGAAGTAAAGTGGATAGAGAGAGAGAGAGAGAGAGAGAGAGGTGTCTAGAAGAGATGCAAAGGATAAGAACAGCCGTAGTGGAAGGAATAAAGTGGATGGAGAGAGAGAGAGAGAGAGAGAGAGAGAGAGAGAGAGAGAGAGAGAGAGAGAGAGAGATCCCTAAAAGTGGAATTTCCAATGGGGATCTAGAATTTGAAAATATATATATAGAAAATTTTTTTGAGGTTTGGGGCTGGGGCAGAGAGAGAGAGGTGGACGGCGGGGGGTTGGGTGGGGGGGGGAGAGACAGAAAGGAAAAAACCCATATTACGTGAGCTGTAATGAAGAAAGGCGAACGGGCCGCCCCATCATTAAAGGGACTGTAGAGAGAGAGAGAGAGAGAGAGAGAGAGAGAGAGAGAGAGAGAGAGAGAGAGAGAGAGAGGAGATTCGCGTGAAACTTGAAGAAGTCAGCCGCCAGGTCTGACCAGACTGACGGTTGGTTATTTTGAAGCATGGCCGACCTTCACTTCACGTTATCCTAAGTCGGTGCCAGATCCACCGTAGCGTTTACATTATACACTAAGGTTTCCGTCGGTTTCTCAGGCAGATCGAGTTTCCGCTGGGCCTCGAGAGCTCTCCGAGATTTAGGGGTCCCACGTTAATGGAAAATAAAACTTTGGGTCTGCGTTGCTTTCACGAGCACGTTTAGGAAAAGAAAACGGCTCGACCAAACAAGACCTGGAAAACAGTCTAGGAAATTAGCAGGCCTTGTGCCAGCACGGATTCCCTTGCACCTGCCGAAGCAATGCCTCCGCTTCCGAACGTCTTTTTGAGGGTTCCAGAGGGCAATCCCACAAGCTTCTGAAGAGGCAGTGCCCGACCTCGAAGCCTTAAAAGAAATGTGTGTCTCCTTGACCGAGAGTAAATTCCCTCTAATCTCCTCCTGCTGTCCGTAATGTCCTTTAAAAGAAAGCGGCTCAGTGGAGGAGGAGGAGGAGGAGGAGGAGGCGGAGGAGGAGGAGGAGAAGGCCGTGCGTAATTGTGAGGTGTGAGGGATGCGTGAGTGGGCGCGTGAGCTTGACTTCCACCTGTGAGACCGGCGTTTCTTGAAGGCCTCCCGCTGGGGCCTGACCCACAAGAGCGGCCCACCGATCCGCCCTCTCTAGGCCACCCACCCACCCATACTCACCCGTCTCTCTCTCTCTCTCTCTCTCTCTCTCTCTCTCTCTCTCTCTCTCTCTCTCTGCGTCTAACACTCAAGGAACCGCACACCCATACAACAACAGCTATAGCCGCACCTGTCCAAACTGTGTAGGGTGACCGTTTCGACTGACTGAAAAGACCACACCTAGTGGCACCTGTTATAGAGCTCTTTTATAAGGAGCCCGAGACTCCTTCAAGGAAAGTCGATACGCCCTTCGAATAACGTTTGTGTAGACTTCTTGGTGTGTAGAGGGGGGGGGGGGATTGGGAGGGGGTTGGGCGGGCGGGGGGGGGGGGAGTGTGCGTGGTGTGTGAGGGTAGGGGTCCTTTAATAATAATAATAATAATAATGATAACATAATAATAATAATGTTGTTAAAAAATCCATTTACATCTTAACGTTACACTGATAAGGAAGAACACTGTTCAGGAGTTCGAAAGTCTTCGTTTTAATGGGTGGGGGGGGGGGGGGGTTGTTGATGTGGATGGTGTGTGAGCGACATTGTGAGGTAGGTGTCTATTACATTTACATTTTAACGTTACACTGATGAGGAACAACACCGTTCAGGTGTTCGAAAGTCTTTGTTTTTAATTTTACATAGAAATATATTTTATTATATAATTGTGGATTTTTTCACAATTTGTTTTCACGAGAGTGTGAATTTCTTAACAATAATGAATAATAATAAACTGGTATATGGCCCTGAGATGAAATTAAAGGATATTA
>NC_087218.1:47692871-47732871 GCF_015104395.2 Macrobrachium nipponense
TTGGTTCGGCTTCAGGAATTTCTGGGTGGTTGTCTTTCCCTCTTAGTTGGCTGTATAGTCTTTTCTGGTTGGTTCCAAATAGCTTGTTCTGTTGGTATCCCTTATTTCCTGTTCATGTACCGTTGGATCTTATGTGCTTTGGCCTTAAGCTCTGTTACATCTTCTATTGTGTTGTTTAGTCCCCTCTCTTGTACTTTGTATTTCTCGTTGAGTTCCTCCCTCGTTTTCTTGCTTCTTAGCCTTTTTTCTGCCATCTCTTTCAGTTTACTCAAGTCAGATCTCATCACCATGATTTACTTTTCCAGGCGCCTTTTCCAAGGAGGGTTGCTGTTTTGGTTTCTGTTGGGATTGGTTGTGCTGGTGGTGTTGGTGTTCGAATCCCCATCAGTTCTGCTACTAATCTTGCTCCTGCATATGTCAAGTTATTTGTTTCTGTGATACTGGTGGTGTGTATTATGCCCATTATTTCATTGACCTCACTTGTTTTCTCCCTTAAATTTCTGGTGTTGTAGGCTTTCATGGAAGGGATCTTTGTTCTCTGTATCTGGCTCCATCCATTGTCTAATCTTTAACCCACTACCATTCCGTCCTCTCTGTTACTTCGGCGGTGTTTCTTCGGTGTGCCGTTGTTTGATACCTCATCCTCCTGTGTACTTCTATGGCATCGTCTCTCAGTTCGTCTTCGTGTAATTCGTTGTCGTGTGACATTTCCCTTTCCAGTTCTTCTCTTTCTGTTGGGGAGAGCCAGTTCTTTTTCTTTATGTTCCTTACTTGGTCTGCCAGCCTCTGCTCTGTTTGGGGGTGTTATTTCCTCTCATTCCAGATGTTGACCAATCTTCTTCTATATCCTCTCTCCGTCGGGTTGCTTCTGATGTAGCATCTCCATATTTTCCTTATTTTCTTCTCTTGTCCATTTCTTCCTTTTTGCCTCTGTAGCTCCAATCTCAGGCTGTTGATTACTGTCGTTGTGGTGATCAGTTGCTGGATGACGACCTCCAAGTACCTGACCGTCTTCCCCTTCAATTGGGTTGAATACCTGGTTGCCGGACGAAGCTCCTCTGTTGCCAGAGGTTCCATTTACGTCGTTGTCGTTTATTCCTTCATTTCTTTCCATCATTGCTGAGTTTTGCTATTTAACCCATAGCTGGACCCTACCCCATCAGGGATAGGTACTCATTTACAGCTGAGTAGACTGAGGAAATTATGGTAAAGATCCTTTCCCAAGGAATCAACGCCGAGGAGAGCGGTCACCCATCCAACGACTGACCAGCCCCAATGTTGCTTAACTTGACTTAAGTCTATTGACGACCTAACCCACTCCTCCACGGCGCCACATATTATTATTATTATTATCATTATTATTATTATTATTCTGAAAATGAACCATATTCATACGGAACAAGGCCCCCACAAGTGCCACTGACTTGAAATTCAAGCTTCCAAAGAATTTGTGGTGTTCATTCTAAAGAGGCAACAGAAAAGGAATGGGAAAAGCAGAAAGAGATCAGTTATCAGAAAAACAGATAAAACAGATCGATGTTGTACTCATCTGCCTCATCGGTAGGGTAGTGGCATGCGTGTGTAATATCTCGTAATATTTAACATAAAATATGTGTAACGTCCCTTTATGCTTTGAGTTCCAGTGCTCTACATATTTTTTGTAATATGTGTAAAACTCACAGGAACTGCCCTTATATGAGTGCGAATTTTCTAAATTTTTTTAGTATGTATGTAACTCATAGGGACATAAAAAAAAAAAAAAGAGGGTATGGTTCAGACGGGTATCGTCTATTTAGAAATGTTCAAAGGTGTATGTATGTATGGCATACCATATATACATACACCTAACATACATGCATACATACTTTGTGATTCTAGCAACTTTTTTTGCAAGAGTTTGAACGCTGTTCATGTCTGACTTCTTTGTACTACGAATCACTGTTTGGTTTCAGTTTACCGCAACTGTAAATCTTGATTAAGTAAGTCGCTGCTGCTACTACCGCCTTTTCCTGTGAAGCTGGCGGTAAATTTCTACAGCCGATGTCACTGTAACCAATGATAGGCGCTCAACAACATGAACGGCAATTCCGACTAGCTTCAAAGACATTGACTGTGGATTATTACCGTCAGCATAAAAAAAAAAAAAAAAAAAAAAAAAAATATCTTAAAACATTTATTTTAAAGAATTACCGTCGGAAAGGGTGCTTTCATATTATGGAGTATAGAATTTGGGCCAAAGACCTAACGCTGGGACCTATGAGATCATTTAGCGTTGAAAGGGTAATCGATAGTAGTAAGGTTTGAAAGGTGTAACTGGAGGAATACCTCAAAGCAGTCGCACTATGACAACTGTCAGGGGAGGGTGGGTAGCTAGATTGAAGAAAGAATATTGTTTGTCTGTATGGTGTTTTTACGTTGCATGGACCAGTGGTTATGAAGCAACGGGACCAACGGCTTTACGTGACCTCCGAACCACGTCGAGAGTGAACTTCTATCACCAGAAATACACATCTCTCACCCCCCATTGGCATGCCCGAGAATCGAACTCGCGGCCACGAGGTGGCACGCCAACACTGTACCGATCACGCCACTGAGGCGCTGGTAGATAGAATATGAATGGAGGTACAGTAAATTCATACTGTGAGCATAAACAATCGACGAAATCTAGAGGTGGCCGGAAGAAGGTCACAGCATATAGCTTTTCACGATTTTGAAAACTTCACATATACAGAAAAAAAAAAAACCGCTTGACTGTTGTAAACTTTTGTAAACTTTTATTTCCGATATAAACTTGATTTGCAGTTTCATTGTTATAATCACTAATATTGGCTTAACTGTTAGTTTTTTTTTTTTTATCTTGCAAATGTACATACTTTCGTCTCGGCTGTATCTTCTGCATTCTGTCTCGTACAAGGCAATGAACCATATTATTATCATTATTCAAAGAAAACTCATAATCACATGAATTAATGAAATGGGAAAGTAAATCCACAGTAGTATGCTTGTTTGATTTTGTTATTTAAAATATATAAAACAGAAAGCTTTCGATAACCTGCCCGGTCCTCCTTGTCAATTGAAGGCTTTCTGTTTTATATATCTTAAATAACAAAATCAAACAGGCATACTGTGGATTTACTTTCCCATCATCATTATTACGTAATGAGACTACAGTGCATAAGGAATGAAAATTAAAACCGAAAATTAACAAACACCAAAAAACTAACTACCGCATCTCCTGCAGCCTGGATCAAATTCGCTTCAAAGAAGGACTACTTCCGTATTATTATTATTATTATTTTTATTTATTTATATATATTATTTTTGCTCTATCACAGTCCTCCAATTCGACTGGGTGGTATTTATAGTGTGGGGTTCTGGGTTGCATCCTGCCTCCTTAGGAGTCCATCACTTTTCTTACTATGTGCGCCGTTTCTAGGATCACACTCTTCTGCATGAGTCCTGAAGCTACTTCAGCCTCAAGTTTTTCCAGATTCCTTTTCAGGGATCTTGGGATCGTACCTAGTTTTCCTGTGATTATGGGTACAATTTCCACTGGCATATCCCATATCCTTCTTATTTCTATTTTCAGGTCTTGATACTTATCCATTTTTTCCCTTTCTTTATCTTCAACTCTGGTGTCCCATGGTATTGCGACATCAATGAGTGATACTTTCTTCTTGATTTTGTCAATCAACGTCACGTCTGGTCTTTTGGCACGTATCACCCTATCTGTTCTGATACCATAGTCCCAGAGGATCTTTGCCTGATCGTTTTCTATCACTCCTTCAGGTTGGTGTTCGTACCACTTATTACTGCAAGGTAGCTGGTGTTTCTTGCACAAGGTTCAGTCGAGGGCTTTTGCTACTGAATCATGCCTCTTTTTGTACTAGTTCTGTGCAAGTGCCGGACATTTGCTTGCTATGTGGTTTATGGTTTCATTTTTCGTATTGCAATTCCTACATATGGGAGAGATGTTATTTCCGTCTATCGTTCTTTGAATATATCTTGTTCTTGGGGCCTGATCTTGTGCCGCTGTTATCATTCCTTCAGTTTCCTTCTTTAGCTCTCCCCTCTGTAGCCATTGCCATGTGTCATCGCTGGCTAGTTCTTTAGTCTGTCTCATGTATTGTCCGTGCATTGGTTTGTTATGCCATTCCTCTGTTCTGCTTGTCATTCTCCTGTCTCTGCATATGTGGGTCTTCGTCTACTTTTATCAGTCCTTCTTCCCATGCACTCTTTAGCCACTCGTCTTCACTGGTCTTCATATATTGCCCCAGTGCTCTGTTTTCGATGTTGACGCAGTCCTCTATGCTTAGTAGTTCCCTCCCTCCTTCCTTTCGTGTTATGTACAGTCTATCCGTTTTGCTCTTGGGTGTAGTGCTTTGTGTATTGTCATATGTTTCCTCGTTTTCTGATCTATGCTGCGAAGTTCTGCCTTCGTCCATTCCACTAATCCTTCGCTGTATCTGATTACTGGCACTGCCCACGTGTTTATGGCTTTTATCATATTTCCAGCGTTGAGTTTTGACCTGAGTATCGCCTTGAGTCTCAGCATATATTCTTTCCTGATCGTGTCCTTCATCTCTTGGTGCTTTATATCCCCTCCTTCCATTATTCCCAGGTATTTGTATCCCGTCCCATCTGGTAGCTTTATCCCTCCAGTCCTTGTTACTTTGCCCTTTTGTATGTTGACTAAGGCACATTTTTCTATTATTATTATTATCATTATTAGTTTTATTATTATCCCGGCTCGCCCAACGCGGAATCAGAGGAATTTATTTCTGGTGATAGAAATTCATTTCTCGATATAGTGTGGTTCAGATCCCAAAATAAGCTGTAGGTCTCGTTGCTATGTGACCAATTGGTTCCTAGCCACGTAAAAATATCTAATCCTTCGGCCCAGCCCTAGGATTATTATTATCAGAAACCACTAGTTTCTTCCCTTGAGGTTAAGAAACTTATAGCCGTATTAGTTTAGGACAAACATTCACGAAAGGGAGAGAAGACCACGAAGAAAGCGCGACAGGGAGCCGATGAAGAAGATACCTGTTTGCTTTCTCTCTCTCTCTCTCTCTCTCTCCTCTCTCTCCTCTCGCCGGCGGCGATTGGCGCGATATACCCAGGCCTTAAGACCAGTAACTGACCGCAGACGATAGTTAGCGCTGTGGTGTGTGGTTTCACTTCCATGTTGGACGTAATGGATTTATGGCAGAGGATTGTGTAGCTGAGAGAGAGAGAGAGAGAGAGAGAGAGAGAGAGAGAGAGAGAGAGAGAGAGAGAGAGAGGTCTAGAAGAGATGCAAAGGATAAGAACAGCCGTAGTGGAAGGAAAAAGTGGATAGAGATGAGAGAGAGAGACCTTACAGACCTTACAGACCTTACATCTTGTTCGGGTTGCCCCAGGTCCCTCAGTGTGAGGCACCTCTAATGTACCTTAGAGAGTTGCTAGTACATCTTCCGGTATATTTTGCATCTTCCAATCTTGGATGGTCTGGGATGCAGTTTAGATATTTGTCGAGCTTATTCTTAACACATCTACGCTCACTCCTGATATATTCCTCAGATGAGCTGGCAACGCATTGAATAGACGCTGCATTATCGATGCTGGTGCGTAGTGGATTAATGTCCTGTGTGCTTTCCTTATTTTTCCTGGTATAGTTATTGGGCACTATTAATCTACCTCTGCTTGCTCTTTCTGATATTTTTAGTTCCATGATATTTTTCTGCTATTCTTCTATCTGTTTCCATGCCTGAATTATCATGTAGCGTTCTCTTCTCCTTTCTAGACTATATAATTTTAAGAATTGTAGTCTTTCCCAGTAGTCTAGGTCCTTAACTTCTTCTATTCTAGCTGTAAAGGACCTTTGTACACTCTCTATTTGTGCAATATCCTTTTGATAGTGTGGGTACCATATCATATTGCAATATTCAAGTGGACTACGAACATATGTTTTTATAAAGCATATCATGTGTTCAGCTTTCTTGTTTTTGAAGTACCCGTACAACATTCCCATTTTTGCTTTACATTTTTGCCAACAGAGTTGCTATTTGAATCATTGCATAACATGTTCCTATTCATCATCACACCAAGGTCTTTAACTGCTTCCTTATTTGTGATGGTCTCATTATTAGGTCCCTTATATGCATATAGCTTTCTTTCTCTGTCTCCATAATTTATTGATTCAAAATTATCAGAGTTAAATACCATCCTATTTACCTCTGCCCAATCATATACTTTGTTAAGGTCTCTTTGTAGAGCGTTCCTATCTTCATCACAAGTAATTTCTCTACTTATTCTTGTGTCATCTGCGAAACTACTCACTACTGAATCCTTCACATTATTGTCTATGTCTTCAATCATAATAACAAACAGTATTGCAGCTAACACCGTACCTTGCGGCACACCGGATATTACCTTGACTTCATCCGATTTCTCGTCGTTTGCAATAACTATCTGTTTTCTGTTGTGTAAAAATTCTTTTAACCATCTTCCTACTTTATCCACGATATTGTGTTTTTCTAATTTTCTTCGCTAATATATTATGGTCTACTTTATCAAAAGCTTTTGCAAAGTCTAAATAAACCACATCGTGTTTCATTTCCGCTTTTCATATTTTTGAATATGTTCTCACGGTGGGACTAACAGTTGGTTTGTGTACTTTTTCCGGGTACGAAACCTTGTTGTCCTTTATTAAACAAAATTATTTTTTATTAAATGTTTCATAATATTTTTCTTCATTACCCTTTCATACACTTTCATAATATGTGATGTTAGACTCACAGGCCTATAATTACTTGCCTCTAGTCTTGATCCACTTTTGAAAGTAGGGGTAATATATGCTAATTTGTGCTCATCATAAATCTTGCCTGTATCTACACTTTGTCTTAATAATATTGCAAGTGGCCTTTGCGATAGAATGAACTACTTTCTTTAACAAAATAGCAGGAATTCCATCAGGCCCTGCAGCAGCTCATTTTTAATTTCATTAATAGCCTGCACAATATCAGCTTCATTAATATCTATGTCAGCTAAATATTCACTATTTTCATCCCTTACTTCATATCATTATCTTCATTATCTATTCTAGGGGTGAATTCTCTCTTATATCGTTCTGCCAGTATGTTTGCAAATTTCCTTTTTTTCATTCGTTAATCTCCCTTCAATTCTCAGAGGGCCTATTTCTCTATTCTTCTTTTATTCATCTTCTTCGCATATGAGTATAATAGCTTGGGGTTTTGCTTGATATTTAATAGGGTTTTTTCTTCCAAGTCCCGTTTTCATTTTCTTTTGATTGTATAATCTTTTGTTCTGCATTTTCTATCTTACTTTTAGTTCTATAACTTTCCATGCATTTTTTTCTTTGCAAGACCTTTTTTTCCACTTTCTGATTTTCTGGAACAAGATCCTTCTGTCTCTTGGTATGCATGAATGATGTTTACTTTTCTTCTTCGGTATATATTTTTCCACTATTTTCTCCAATATTTTATATAATATCTCCGTATTTACCCTTATGTCATCACTTACGAAAAATGTTATCCCAATCTTTGTTTAATTCTTCATTAATTCTGACCATTTTATATTTTTACTGTAGAAGTTGTATTTTCCATATCCTTCCCACTTTTTCATTTCTTGCTTATCTCTATTTTCACTTTGCTTTGGAATGAACTGTTAATTCTATGACATTATGGTCTGAAATATTCGCATTATAAAACTATTATTTCTTTAACATAATTCATCCTCGTTCAAACATCTAGGTCTAAAGTATTTTCCTTTCTTGTTGGCAGGCCGGTGATTTATTGTTGAATGTTGTATTCTAGTAGCATATCTAATAGCTTTTCAAATTGCCTCTACTTCTGCACTACTATTACTCTCTTTTTTATATGTATAAGTACAACCACAATCTCCTATTCGTTCTTTCCATTCTACGAAAGGAAAGTTGAAGTCACCAGATAGGAGAATAGTCCAGTCCTTGATTCTCATATATCATCCAATTTTTCAATTATTAAGTCAAACTCTTTAGTATTAGGAGGTCTATATATTACTATGTTCATCAATTTTTCAGATTCAAATTCTACCGCTATTAGTTCACATTCTGAGTTACTATATTTCTCATATATTTTTTCTTGTTTTTTGTCTTTCCCATATATTGCGGTTCCCCCTTGATTCCTATTTTTTCTATCTGATCTATAAGATAGATCTTGGGAATACCAGGTTTCACTTATATTCATTATATCTATTTTCTTTCATTTTGGGTAGTTCTTCTAAGTACTCTATTTTTCTTTTGAGTTACTCGTAACTAAACCCTGCGCATTCATCACTATGATGGTTTGAGTGTTTTCTCCTTCATTTAATACTGGTAGTAATAAGGATTTTCCCATGTCTCTTTCCTGTTCTGGTATGTTGTTCTTTTTTCATTTCCAGAAATTCTGACATTAAAAAATCCAACTTTTCCATAATATTTGATCTTCCTTCATCATAATTATCATTTTGTGTCTGAATCTGCAATTTTCTCCGTTTCTGCAATATCCTCTTGCATAATAAATACAGTTATTATCTCTTGAGTAGAATTTCGGAGCTGATGCTTTGAAATTTTTTGCTGACACCTCTGCATATCTCATTGGTGGTTTGCTTTTCTCTTTACCTGATATTCTTGATTTCTCTCTTTATTTGTTTCTTTCTTATTTTGGATTTTATTACTTGGTTGGTTATTTATTTGATTCTGATTCATGGCTACAGGGTGCATATATTTGCATTTTTTGTCGAACTTACATCCTTTTCCTTCTTTAGGTTTTTACATATTTTTGGATGCAGATCTCTGCAATCATCCCCATATCCATCTAAGTATGCACATTTACCATATATCATGTTTTGACATATCTTAGGATGTTTTGTAGTAACATCTTTTCTCCAAATCTGCAATTCCCTCTTTTCAAAAGGTTGCAGATTTTGTCTTTCTTGTCTATTTTTTCCTCTTTCCCGTCATTGTATAGATCTGGTAGAGCCTCTTCGGGATTTGCTTTTCTGTTGTCATATCGTAATTTATTTCTTCGTAGGTATGCTGCTTTATTGCCTCATATGTGTATCAATGAGTATCTCTGCATCCATACTTTTATCTTGTTCTTTGTTTTCCTTATTTTTTCTGTCATGATTTCATTTTTGTTTACTTCTCTTCCGTTTTCCTCTTCTTCTTTTTTTCTTCTTCTTCCTTCTTCCTTCTTCTTCTTCATCCTCAACTATTTTGTACATTCAATCTTGATTTAATAACATTGTCTATCCATGATAGACATGTTGAACAAAAAATTCTTTGTATCTTTTCTCAAATCTTGTATACCTCAGCACACTGTGGATGGGTCGGAATGTTGCATGCAGCACATTTTCTGATTAGGTTTTGTGGATTGACTATGCTTATACCAAACTTACACAGTTTGCATGCTTTTGGCATTCTTTTTCCTAATGCATCAATTAGGATATTCACAAGATTCACCTTATTCATTTTCTTTGTCGGAATATGTTGGTTTATGTATATTTTCTTTATGAGTCTCTTGACCACTTGGATTTTATTTGGAACTTCTTCAATTATTTTCAAGATGTTTTCATTAGATTTGTTTCCAGTTTGAAGGATTATATCCTTCTAATATATCTATGAATGCTTTTGTATCTTTTGGTTAGGACTGTTTGTGCTGATTTCATAGATGAGAAATGCCAGTTCCCTTCCTGCTACCTCATCGTATTGCGAATCTGCTAGACACGCCAAATTACGCCACGCCAAATAGAGAGAGAGAGAGGTGGTGGACGGCGGGGGTTTTGGGGGGTGGGGGCGGGAAGAGACAGAAGGGAAACCCATATTACGTGAGCTGTAATGAAGAAAGGCGAACGGGCCGCCCATCATTAAAGGGACTGTAGAGAGAGAGAGAGAGAGAGAGAGAGAGAGAGAGAGAGAGAAGAGAGGAGATTCGCGTGAAACTTGAAGAAGTCAGCCGCCAGGTCTGACCACTGACGGTGGTTATTTTGAAGCATGGCCGACCTTCACTTCACGTTATCCTAAGTCGGTGCCAGATCCACCGTAGCGTTTACATTATACACTAAGGTTTCCGTCGGTTCTCAGGCAGATCGAGTTTCCGCTGGGCTCGAGAGCTCTCCGAGATTTAGGGGTCCCACGTTAATGGAAAAGAAACTTTGGGTCTGCGTTGCTTTCACGAGCACGTTTAGGAAAACGGCTCGACCAAACAAGACCTGGAAAACAGTCTAGGAAATTAGCAGGCCTTGTGCCAGCACGGATTCCCTTGCACCTGCCGAAGCAATGCCTCCGCTTCCCGGACGTCTTTTTGAGGGTCCAGAGGGCACTCCCACAAGCTTCTGAAGAGGCAGTGCCCGACCTCGAAGCCTTAAAAGAAATGTGTGTCTCCTTGACCGAGAGTAAATTCCCTCTAATCTCCTCCTGCTGTCCGTAATGTCCCTTAAAAGAAAGCGGCTCAGTGGAGGAGGAGGAGGAGGAGAAGGCCGTGCGTAATTGTGAGGTGTGAGGGGATGCGTGAGTGGGCGCGTGAGCTTGACCTTCCACCTGTGAGACCGGCGTTCTTGAAGGCCTCCCGCTGGGGCCTGACCACAAGAGCGGCCCACCGATCCGCCCTCTCTAGCCACCCACCCATAACTCACCGTCTCTCTCTCTCTCTCTCTCTCTCTCTCTCTGCGTCTAACACTCAAGGAACCGCACACCCATACAACAACAGCTATAGCCGCACCTGTCCAAACTGTGTAGGGTGACCGTTTCGACTGACTGAAAAGACCACACCTAGTGGCACCTGTTATAGAGCTCTTTTTATAAGGAGCCCGAGACTCCTTCAAGGAAAGAAAGTCGATACGCCCTTCGAATAACGTTTGTGTAGACTTCTTGGTGGTAGAGGGGGGGGGGGGGTATTGGGAGGGGGTTGGGCGGGCGGGGGGTGGGGAGTGTGCGTGGTGTGTGAGGGTAGGGGTCCTTTAATAATAATAATAATGATAACAATAATAATAATAATGTTGTTAAAAAATCCATTTACATCTTAACGTTACACTGATAAGGAAGAACACTGTTCAGGAGTTCGAAAGTCTTCGTTTTAATGGTTGTTGTTGAGTGTGGAGGGTGTGTGAGCGACATGTGAGGGTAGGTGTCTATTACATTTACATTTTAACGTTACACTGATGAGGAACAACACCGTCAGGTGTTCGAAAGTCTTGTTTAATTTTACATAGAAATATATTTTATTATATAATTGTGGATTTTTTCACAATTTGTTTTCACGAGAGTGTGAATTTCTTAACAATAATGATAATAATAAACTGGTATATGGCCCTGAGATGAAATTAAAGGATATTATTTATATGAATGAGGATCATTTGACAAAACGAATGCATATCCTTGTGTCAAATTCTACGAAGCCATTATCATAGCTACAAGTCGAATTGTAATTCAGTTTCATTGAATGCTTTTCATCACTGTCCTTTTTTATTATTCTATGTAATACGTTAAACATAGGAGGGAAAAGGAATTGTTCTATACGTTATGGTTATAAGGTACGTTACACCTGAAATAGTACTATGGATTTATTTTGTTACAGCTATCCCTCAATAATGTGTGTTTCACTGTCTTTAATATATAATTTATATAACTAAACTGGTTTTTTTTTGTATTTGGTTATCACATAAAAAAGCATATTATTATTATTATTATTATTATTAAAAGTTTTTAACTAGTGGCTCTACTACTCAATTTGAGTTACGGACAGCCTGACTTAGACTGACAAAGTACTATGACTAAGAGATGAAATCGAATCTCTCCCCGTTCTTTCTCTCTCCCCCCTCACCCCTTCCCTTACGCTTCTACATGACCTCGTTCCCCCCCCCTCATTATCTCCCCTCCCTACGTCTTTCCCCTCTCCCCTTCTCACGTCTCTCGAGCATTCGTCCAGCAGTATAACTGATAGAACTTAGAAACAAGAGATTTATTTTTCTTCTTTATAAGTTCTGTTTGTAGAGGATGAAGATAATAATAAAATAATAATAATAATAATAATAATAATAATAATAATAATAATTAATTATTATTATTCTTTTTTTTTGTTTTTTTCTTTCTTTTTTTTTGTGCTTTATCACTGTCCTCCAATTCGACTGGGTGGTATTATAGTGTGGGGTTCCGGGTTGCATCCTGCCTCCTTAGGAGTCCATCACTTTCTTACTATGTGCGCCGTTTCTAGGATCACACTCTTCTGCATGAGTCCTGGAGCTAATTCAGCCTCTAATTTTTTTTAGATTCCTTTTCAGGGATCTTGGGATCGTGCCTAGTGTCCTATGATTATGGATACAATTTCCACTGGCATATCCATATCCTTCTTATTTCTATTTTCAGATCTGATACTTATCCATTTTTCCCTCTCTTTCTCTTCAACTCTGGTATCCCATGTATTGCGACATCAATGAGTGATACTTTCTTCTTGACTTTGTCAATAATCAACGTCACGTCTGGTCTGTTTGCACGTATCACCCTATCCGTTCTGATACCATAGTCCCAGAGGATCTTTGCCTAATCGTTTTCTATCACTCCCTCAGGTTGGTGCTCGTACCACTTATTACTGCAAGGTAGCTGGTGTTTCTTGCACAGGCTCCAGTGGAGGGCTTTTGCCACTGAATCATGCTCTTTTTGTACTGGTTCTGTGGGCAAGTGCTGGGCATTCGCTTGCTATTGGTTTGGTTTATGGTTTCATTTTTCGGTATTGCACTTCCTACATATGGGAGAGATGTTCCGTCTATCGTTCTTTGAACATATCTGTTCTTAGGCCTGATCTTGTGCCGCTGTTATCATTCCTTCAGTTTCCTTCTATAGCTCTCCCCTCTGTAGCCATTGCCATGTGTCATCGCTGGCTAGTTCTTTAGTCTGTCTCATGTATTGTCCGTGCATTGGTTTGTTGTGCCAGTCCTCTGTTCTGTTTGTCATTCTCCTGTCTCTGTATATTTGTGGGTCTTCGTCTACTTTTATTAGTCCTTTTTCCCATGCACTCTTCAGCCACTCGTCTTCACTGGTTTTCAGATATTGCCCCAGTCTCTGTTCTCGATGTTGACCAGTCCTCTATACTTAGTAGTCCCCTCCCTCCTTCCTTTCGTGTTATGTATAGTCTGTCCGTATTTGCTCTTGGGTGTAGTGCTTTGTGTATTGTCATATGTTTCCTGGTTTTCTGATCTATGCTGCGGAGTTCTGCCTTCGTCCATTCCACTATTCCTGCGCTGTATCTGATTACTGGCACTGCCCATGTGTTTATGGCTTTATAATATTTCCGCGTTGAGTTTTGACTTGAGTATCGCCTGAGTCTCTGCATATATTCTTTCCTGATCGTGTCCTTCATCTCTTGGTGTTTTATATCTCCTCCTTCCATTATTCCCAGGTATTTGTATCCAGTTTCATCTATGTGTTTGATATTGCTCCCATCTGGTAGCTTTATCCCTTCAGTTCTCGTTACTTTGCCTTTTTGTATGTTGACTAAGGCGCATTTTTCTATTCCAAACTACCATCCTGATGTCCCCAAGATGTAATCCTTACAGTCTGGATTAGGGTATCTATTTCCTTGATGCTCTTACCATACAGCTTGATGTCGTCCATGAACATCAGATGGTTGATTCTGTTGCCTCTTTTCTTGAGTTGGTACCCGGCATCCATCTTCTGTAGTACTTTTGTCATGGGAATCATGGCTACTACGAAGAGTAGTGGGGACAGTGAGTCACCCTGGAAGATCCCTCTCCTGATATTCACCTCTGCTAGTCTTATTCCAGCGCTTGTAAGTATTGTATTCCAGTTGCTCATTGTATTTTTGAGGAAGCTGATGGTATTTTCCTCTGCCCCATATATTTTCAGGCATTCTATTAGCCATGTGTGTGGTATCATGTCGAAGGCTTTCTTATAGTCTATCCATGGACATGCTTAGGTTGGTTTTCCTTATTATTATTATTATATTATTATTATTATTATGTTGATAATATAAGATGATAATGATGCTGATAAGAGACAAGCTATATTCTTACTACTGCTAAATAATAATAATAATAATAATAATAATAATAATAATAATAATAATAATAATAATAATAATAATAATAATTTGGACACGAATTCCAGTTAGGAAGACAATCAAGAGGGTAAATGAATAATGCAATGGGAAATTGTGTGTGTGTGTGTGCGTGTGTAAGAGAAGGAAAAATGTAGAGAGAGAGAGATATGAATAACAGAGAAAGGAGGATGTGAAATGTGATGAGAGGTAAGACAAAAAGAAGGCACAGGAAGAGGAATAAATCCAGAGAGAGAGAGAGAGAGAGAGAGAGAGAGGAGAGAGAGAGAGAGAGAGAGAGAGGTGCTATAAAGCAATCAAACACACTGTCTGTTTCAGCCTCTAAGGGGTATTGTGCATTCTCTCTCTCTCTCTCTCTCTCTCTCTCTCTCAGTTCTCTTATCAACTTTCGCATCCTCCTCCTCTTCCCTCTATCACTCTTTATCTTTCTCTCATTTCTCTTACTCCTCCTGCTCTGCCTCTCTTTTTAATCCGGTCTATCGTTCCCTCTCTCGTTGTCATACCTCTTTTTTTATCTCCTGCTTCTTCCTCTCTCCTCTCCTCTCTTCTCTCTCTCTCTCTCTCTCTCTCTGTAAATGACATTCCGTCCTCTCCTCCCTTTCCACGTCTCTAGCTAGCTCTCTCTCTATTTCTCTCTCTCCCTCTTCTCGCTTCCATTTTGTGTAGTCCATCTTTTCATCTTCCCCCATTTCACATCTTTTTTTATTCCTTTCACTTTAACCTTACATTTTTTTTTACCTGCTGCTTCTATCCGTCCATCTGCCTGTCATATCGCCTCTCTCACTCTCTCTCTCTCTCTCTCTCTCTCTCTCTCTCTCTCTCTCTCTCTTCTCTCTACGTTGTTTGTCTCCCGCACGAGAGGAGCTAAATATTGCAAACCTAGAAAAATCATTATTGATTTTCAAGTAAGGAATGTGCGTGCTTGCGTGCGTGCGTGTGCTGTGTTTGTGCGTCAAACTGTACGCCGTACTTTTCAGTAACAAAACTATGAGAGAGAGAGAGAGAGAGAGAGAGAGAGAGAGAGAGAGAGAGAGAGAGAGCACTAAATAAATAAAGTAATGCAATTTATCTATCTATTTAACTATGTGTTAACGGATCTATATATATATATATATATATATATATATATAATATATATATATATATATATATGAATGCATATACTATAAACATATATTATAATCATATATATTACATATTTTTTTAGATAGGAATATTGAATTCGCTTTAAAGCAAAAAGAAAAAAAAATTCTTTTCCAGCGTCTGAAACTGAGGCAAAATAAATTTATTTTGACGAAAATCTATATATGTTATAAAGTCTATTTATTGACCAAAGCCTATTATATCCATTTTCGATTTTACTAAATAAACTCATCTGCTTTGCAATCTGTTACTGACATTGTGATAAAGTCTTTTTCGGTCTTTTCTTTACTTTTGCAGAGTTAATGTATTTGCACTCATGTCTATATTTCCTTTTTGGGTTCTTCTGAGATGATGATGATAATTATTACTATCATTATTATTATCATCAAAGTCAAGATGCAATTCTTATTGGAGAGGAACTGCCCGTCCGTCTGTCATTCAATCACGGCCAAACGGCTGGTCCGATGGGCATGAAACTTGGCAGGGTAATAGTGGGAACTAAGATAGCTTGTAATGGAGTGTCATCCTACTTCCCCCCCCCAAAAAAAAAACCGAAGGGGGTGGGGGTGAGAAGGGATTCCCTGAAGCGGAACTGGTTCTGCCCGTGAAACGGGGTTGGTTATGACCGTAGTCTTTAGTCACTTTATGCATTTATCTTTAAAATTTCCGTATACATATGTTTGCTAATAATAATAATAATAATAATAATAATAATAATAATAAATTCTGGTAAATAAAACAAAACTAAGAAAGTCTCTCTAATAGACACTAGTAACTGAATGGAAAGGAGACTATGGCAAGCGAGCAATAGGAGTAATCCTAAAAGTACTCTTAGAAGGAACCCGGAGAAGATAGGATGCGCAAACCTCCGACTTGCCCTAGGAAAATGGACTTGACTGGTTAGGATGATTAGGAGTCCTGGAATCCTAAGAAAACAGGGCAGATCCTCAGGAGGTAGGACTGTGACAGTATCTGCCCTCGGAAATACCAACCCAATAATAATAATAATAATAATAATAATAATAATAACGTTTTAAGGGGTCCACAATAATAAAAATGTGAAAAGTTCGTGTATAATTTATAAATACTTTATAAAAGCTTCCAAACCCTTCCCTGGGTTCATCAGTAAAAAAAAAAAAAATAAATAAATAAAAACAAATTTTAACATTTCTATCATTGTGGACCCCTTAGAACATTGTATATAATCTCGTGATAGAGTTTTTCCCGAATAATAATAATAATAATAATAATAATAATAATAATAATAATAATAATAATAATAATAATAATAATAATAATAATCAATAATGACAATCAAAATCCACAGTAGTGTGAAAATATATTATTGTACAATGGTAAAAAATACAAGGAGAGACTTTCGGATGCTGCTCCGTAGCCTCGTTACGGCGGTTCCTTAGTTCAATAATAATAATGATAATAAAATGTGGCAGGGGACTAAGTCCGGCTGGTCAGATATACAGGTGTCTCAGGACAGGTGTTTTTGTAATTTTTCAGTTATGCACAGCTGTGCCAGGGAGATTTATGCCCAGTAAGCTGGGTACACATCTGGGTTAGTGTATGTGTGTATGTATATGTGCTCACGTTTGTAACTATATGCAATATACAGAACATAGCATACTTACACACAGGCACACACACACATATATATATATATATATATATATATATCTATATATATATATATATATATGTGTGTGTGTGTGTGTGTGTGTGTGTGTGTGTGTGATTAAATAAACATATTTATATAAATATAATAATACATATATATATAAATAAATAAATATATATAAATGATACATGTATATATGTATATTTTTTTTTCAGGCGTGAGGTTGCAAGCCCGTACCCTTTGTTGCACCAAGCAATCGTAGGCCGAGCACCGACCCATCCCCACAGTGTTGAACGTTGTTGTAGTTCCTTGCGGGAGGAGTGGTTTACTTGCTCGCCTACCGATTCGGTAGTCCTGAGTTCGATTCTTCGCTCTGCCAACGTGGAGTCAAGAGGAATGTGTTTCTGGTGATTAGAATGTTATTTCTCGACATAATGTGGTTCGGATCCCACGATAAGCTTTAGGTCCTGTTGCTAGGTAACTAATTGGTTTCTAGCCAAGTAAAATTATCTAATCTTCGGGCCAGCCCTATGAGAGCTGTTAATCAGCTCAGTGGACTGGTTAAACAATATATACTTAACTTTTTCTACGTTGTTGTAGGTAATATTTTACTAACATAAATGTAAAATCCGAGATGGTAATGTCTACATGAAATGAAGCATTAACCTCTTGTATTGTTTTTTCCGTCTGTCTTATATATTTGGAATTTCTTTTCCATGTAACAGCTAACTATATTTGCACATACATCTGAGCTCAAATAACGGATTTGATTATCATTATTATAATATAAGAATATAATCATTCAACAGAAAATCAAATAACGGATTTGCTTTTCATTATTATAATATAAGAATATAATCATTCAACAGAAAATCAAATAATGGATTTGATTATCATTATTATAAGAATATAATCATTCAAAAGAAAATTCAAAATAGATCAAGATAGAAATGAATGTGCGCATGAAAGCAAAAGATCAAATGATAAACATGAACTAAGAAAAACTTCCGCTTTTTTATTCAGCAAACTAGAGGTGAGTGGCGCATTGTATAAGGGAAGGGTGGGTGGTCGAAATTCCTTTTTTTTTTTTTTTATAAATGTTATTATTGTTATTATCTGTTTTATATACATTTGCAGTGGATTATGTACCGTGCTACCTCGTCATTTTAGTCACAATCAATATCTGTATCATCATTAATCATCATCGTAATTCCGCATCGTTCTGGGAAAGATTCTTACCTCTAAAATATGTTACCATCATCTTCATTGTCATCATTATCAATATCACCATCACATACATTGTTAGGACATGCATACCATCATCTTCATTGTCATCATTATCAATATCACCTTCACATTCCTAGTTAAGTCGTGCACTTAACACTCACATCATCATTTTAATCATGGCCATCATCATCATCATCCTCGTATCATCATTATTCTCACAATTTTCATCGTGAATCCGAACCGATCTCACAAAGGGGCGTACTGGTGACCCGGTGAACTAAGTGTTTATGTGTTTCTTTCTTTTGTTTTCTTCTTCTTTCTGTCTTTCTTTCCTCTTCACCTTCTTCCTGGTGGGAAGCAGACGCCGCGCACTCTCCTCACCTTTCATTGCGTCGTAATTGTGAAACTGTTCGCTGGAATTATTTACTATTTGATATTCAAAGTCGTACACACCGATGGCGTTACTATCATTATTGCTATTTATTCATTTATTTATTTATTTATTTTTTTGTCTATCACAGTCCTCTAATTCGACTGGGTGGTATTTATAGTGTGAGGCTTTGGGTTGCATCCTGCCTCCTTAGGAGTCCATCACTTTTCTTATTATATGCGCTATTTCTAAGATCACACTCTTCTGCTTGAGTCCTGGAGCTATTATTATTATTATTATTATTATTATTATTATTATTCGCTGACAGCCGCATAACCATGAGGTTACAGAGTCAACCCCTTTAAACTTAAAAAAAAATTCAGAACATTTTACTTTTCATAATAATAATAATAATAATAATAATAATAATAATAATAATAATAATAATAATAATAGTATTATTATCATTATTATCCGCTGAAAGCCGCATAACCATGAGGTTATAGAGTCAAATCCTTTAACCTTAAAAAAAGTAAGACCATTTTACTTTTAATAATAATAATAATAATGATAATAATAATAATAATAATAATAATAATAATAATAATATGTAATAATAATAATAGACATTATTATTATTATTATTATTATTATTATTATTATTATTATTATTATTATTATTATCCTCTGAGAGCGCATAACCATGAGATTATGAGAGTCAGATCTTTTAAACCTAAAAAGAAATGTCAGAACATTATTATTATTATTATTATTATTATTATTATTATTATTATTATTTATTAATTATTATTTCAAACCTTGGAAAGCCACATAATCGAGATGTTATGCGATGAAGCCCAATAAACTTAGAAAAAAAAAAAAAAAAAAAAAGTCAGAACAACAAGTGTCATAAACAATGCCACCTGCAATCACCCCAACGCTATGTTAGTAAAGCGTGAGTTCGTCGATTCGTTCGTTCGTGTGTCCGTGCGTCCGTGCGTGGGCGCGCCCGCCCGCCCCTTTTAGAGGCTGGGGAAAAAGGTGAACAGTGCAGTGTGCCAGGCGGTGGGCGCTCTGGAGTCCGCCCGAGTGTCAGAAGATCGACCGTGGGCGGCGCGCTGGTTAGTGGCCGGAGTTGCGGTTAGGAGGCGAGGGTGAAGGGGTCGTGTGAATTAGGCATTTATAACCCCTTCTCTTGACAACACCCCACCCCAACCCCCCCACCCCCGCTTCCTTCCCATTCACCGAAGACTCGACCTGCTAACCAACGTCGGTAATGAAGTGTCCACTGGTTCGTGGAAAGTCAAATATATAATAATAATAATAATAATAATAATAATAATAATAATAATAATAATAATAATAATAATAATAATACACTTTATTTCAGCTCAGGGACATATACACAGAGATGTAGAAAGAATACAGTGCACTCAATTTTTATGAAGGGGATAAGAAGCTAAATTAATAATAATAATAATAATAATAATAATAATAATAATAATAATAATAAAAAATAATAATAATAATAATAATAATAATAATAATAATAATAATAATAGTTACTAAACCCCTTTCAGTTTTTCTTACAGCCTGTGTAATTTTGCTCGTGCTGGATTCTAGTTTGTTATTGGATTCTAACAAATAATAAATAAATAAAAATAGAGACGTACAAGTGTCTCAGTCTGCGAGAACGAGGATAGAATTGATGAAGAGCTGGCTCGTTATCTAGGTGATATATAAAAGTATAGTATATAATAATTGTAAACGGATGTCAGGTGCACACACGCAGAGAGAGAGAGAGAGAGAGAGAGAGAGAGAGAGAGAGAGAGAGAGAGAGAGAACTTCCCCAAGGAGAAAATCGTAACAAAGAAAAAAGCATAAGGAGAGAGAGAGAGAGAGAGAGAGAGAGAGATTTCTCATTAACTCTTAGACATTAGCGGACGTTGCCTTCATTTCAATAACTTGGTCGCAAAATTTAATCGGTCACCAAATCTCTGAGATGTGTTTTTAATTTTGGGTTACATTTGCATGAATAATAAATTGAGTAATGACATGTTTGGTAATTATTCATTCTTAATCATTGCAAGTACAAAATTATCAATACTATAGAACGATCATGGTTAGTCATAAAATTACTAACCTCCTGTGCATATTAATAATAATAATAATAATAATAATAATAATAATAATAATAATAATAATAATATGCTATGAAATGTATATGGTCCTGTATTTCTGATATCCACAAAAGTCTTAACGTCTTCTCACTTTCTGGATATCTTTACCTCTGCGCCCATTGAATCTGAATTGGAAAACAAAAGAAGCAGGAAAAAAAAGAATTTTTCCTTCTGGAGGAATAAAAAGAAGTTTGTCCTTCTTTTCTTAACAGAAATCGTAGCCACGCACGTCGGTTTAGTATGATATCGTCTGCTCCGGCAACTTCTCTCATTGTCCACAGGTTCGGATCCTGGCATGGAGGGGAATGCCTCCTCGTTTATTTCCTTTACGGATTCAAGGCTTGCAGAGATAACTATTTTGATGAGTCGCGAGAGCACTGTGGCAATTTCAAATACAAGTAAGGAGTGAAGGTGATTAGGAAATCAAACACAAATTATATATATATATATATATATATATATATATATATATATATATATATATATATATATATATATATATATATGTGTGTGGTGTGTGTGTGTGCATATAGGTATACATAGTATGTATGTACACACACACTCAGACGCATATATATATATATATTTTTATATTATATATATATTATATATATATCATATGTGTGTGTTGTGTATGTGTGTGCGTGTATAGAAACACACACACATATATAATTGTTATGTATATAATATAATATATATCTATATATCATATATATTTATATATATATATATATATATAATATATTATAGTGTTGTTGTGTTGTGGGATATAACCATAATGTGTATGTACACACAACACACTCAGATGCATATATATACGTACATATATATATATATATATAAATATATATATATATATAATATATATATATATATATATATATTATATATAATATATATATATTATATATATATATATGTATATATATATATTATATATATTATATATATGTATATATATATATAATATAATATTATAGTAGTTTATATATATAGAGAGAGAGAGAGAGAGAGAGAGAGAGAGAGAGAGACTTATCATTCAAGTGAACCATCAACTCGATTCTCATTGACTCCGTTACGACAGCTCAGACAATTACAAGAAGTAAACGTCACGACCTTTGACGCGTCACACCAACTGGGTACATAGGATTCGTTTGTTTAATCTGATAGGCAGATTATAAACGTTTGTCCTCCCAAGGACCAGACGCTGACTCCATCAGTGTTTGTTTTCTATTCGACATTAATTCGTGCAGATATAATAGAGAGATTAAGACGCTTTCTTACGACATTGATAACACACCGCTTCGTCAAATAGGAATACAAACAAGGCAGGTAAGTCAGGCTATACTTTGGGAGAGGTCAGTGCTTGGGGAGAACGAACGATTTAATTCTGTAGCGGGAGGTTGTACAGTTCTATTCCTAGATATAAGAGGAGTGTAAATTGATCATTCTATTCCCGCACTTAGTACCAAAAAAAAAAATAATAATAAAAAAATCGAAGGTTACCTGAACTCAGTATACACCTCATGTTTGTGAAGAAGGGAAAAAACGACAAAAAAATGTAACAAACTTTTATTATTCTCTTTTTGTCGTGGGGATAACACTTTTTTTTTTAGCTTTTAACGCTTACTCTCTGCATACAAATGTAAAAAAAGATATTTGTTAACTACATTATTTGACAGGCAGCATAATTTACATTACACATAATAATAGTATTATTACAATACTATTAAGCTTCATTTCGCCTCTTGCCTACGTACAAAAACAGAACACATATACAATGCAGTCAGGGGAAAAAGTAATAAATATAACAGATGTGGCTTCTACAGAGCAGATATATCAAACGATACTGGTCCGAGGATAATTTATTTCCCTTCAAAAGATAAAGCATTTGATTTGGTTATTTTTATGTGATTCAGAAACAGCAGATGTATTAAAAGATATTGTTCTGAACGTCAGTTTTTTCCCATCCAAAAATATAGAACGTTTTCCTCTCTCTCTCTCATTAAAAGATACACTGTTTTGAACCTCATTATTTCACATCCAAATCTAAAATATTCTGTGTGTGTGTGTGTGTGTGTGTAGCAAGGGCGCACTAAAATTGTACCTTGCAACGTCTTGTTAAACTGGACACTCCTGATTTAGGGGCGTTTCACAGTGAACGACCCTAAACCTTCAAGCACCACGAACTCCAAACTAAAGGCAATTCATCCACTCGCCTTCAGCTATAAGAGAGGATAAAAGCCTTCAGCAACACGGAGGGCGAGACATGATATTGGGTCTGAAAACACATAAGATAGGTAGATACGACGATAGATAGAGATACAGATAAGCAGACAGATAGATGGACAGATAGGTAGGGCAACAGTAACATAGAAAAAAAAAAAAAGTCATTGATTTTTTTTACATTTCGTAACTGTGTCTTTCAGCCCTGCCTGCTCTCTCGCAATCAACAACAATAAACGTTAATTATTATTATTATTAATGTTAGCGGTAGTAGTAGTAGTAGTAGCAGTAGCAGTAGTAGTAGTATTAGTACAATGAATACTATTGTGCACTAAGTCGAACTGAACACGCTAGCGTAATATATACATATACACACATAAACAGACAGAGAGACAGACAGATCGATGATAGATATATTGAAAAAATTCCAGGATACATGAATAATCACTGTACTCTTAACGGTACACAAGAACACAAGAGCCTCTGGATAGGAACTGACAGACCGAAGTGCATATCATTGAAGTGAATGAAAAGAAATCCATCAAAACCGTGGCAAGGTCACAAAGGTCTACTAAACTGCACATTTGTGCTAGCTAAGAGAAGGGATTAGGCGGTTATTCAGTCAATCAATGTAAGCCATGGTTGATTTAGCGATCAAGGTTGTCTGATATTTTTTTCAATCCTGATGTGAGTTAGAACTATATATATATATATATATATATATATATATATATATATATATATATAATATATATGTGTGTGTGTGTGTGTGTGTGTATGTGTATGTGTATATATATATTATATATATATATATATATATATATATATATATATATATACATATATACATTATATATATATATAACATATATACATAATATATATTATATATATATATATATATATATATATATATATATATATATATATATATATATATATATATATGCATGTACAGTATACTCAACACGAATATAATTGCCCTAAATGTTTCAACGGTGTGAATGAATACAATATTTGCCAACTCCCTCTGTTCTCGATATCTTTCCATAATAGTCGATATTTTGACAAAATCTCCCTTACTTTCCAAGTTTCCTGCCTTTTAAATCTTTTTCAATAAACACGTACGCATATGCTTCCACAGTAGGAATCAGTATGCAGATTCTACATTCTAGTATACACGCCTGTTGTCAATTAATTGTGCCCTGCAATACAAGTTAGTTCAAATAAGGTCAAAGATATAGCTGTGACATTCTCTCTTTATTTATTGAATGCTAGAAATCGTAATGAATCGAGGGTTGAAAAGCATTCGATAGATTTCGGCCGATTATGCAAATTATGATTTTTCTTCAGGACGAATTCTTCCATATGTATTGAGGTCTTCACTGCTCTACCATTGGGATGGCATAGATCTCTCTCTCTCTCTCTCTCTCTCTCTCTCTCTCTCTCTCTGTCGGAAGGAAAGTGGTTGGCGCCGTGCTCACACTAAGGTACTGAGTAGCCAGTCGACTGCTGCAAGTAGCCGTCGGGAATTAAGAGAGAGAGAGAGAGAGAGAGAGAGAGAGAGAGAGAGAGAGAGAGAGAGAGAACGAAATATAAATCGTATAGTACGTCTATAAATGAAACCAACAGCCTCCATGAAATAAACCTTTCCCCGCCGTCAAACCACACAGCAGATTTATAGATCACGAGATGCCCCCTCCCCCTCCGCCCCCCGACCCACCACCGCCCCCTTATGCATATCGATTTTCTTGTCACCGTTCAAACAGGTGAGACTGATGACACATTTTCCAATGTAGATATTTTGTTACTATAACTTTAGGGAATTTTGTTACTATAACTTCAGGGAATTTTGTTACTATAACTTCAGGGAATTTTGTTACTTTAACTTCCAAGAATTTTGTTACTTTAACTTCAAAGAATGTTGTTACCACAACTTCCAAGGAATTTTGTTACTATAACTTCAAAAGAATTTTGTTACTATAACTTCCGAGAATTTTGTTACTTTAACTTCAAAGAATGTTGTTACTATAACTTCCAAGGAATTTTGTTACTATAACTTCAAAAGAATTTTGTTACTATAACTTCCAAGAATTTTGTTACTTTAACTTCCAAGAATTTTGTTACTTTCACTTCAAAGAATGTTGTTACTATAACTTCAAGGAATTTTGTTACTATAACTTCAAAGAATCTTGTTACTATAACTTCCAAGAATTTTGTTACTTTAACTTCCAAGAATTTTGTTACTTTAACTTCAAAGAATGTTGTTATTATAACTTACAAGAATTTTGTTACTATAACTTCAAAGAATTTTGTTACTATAACTTCAAAGAATTTTGTTACTTTAACTTCCAAGAATTTTGTTACTATAACTTGCAAGAATTTTGTTACTATAACTTCAAAGAACGTTACTATAACTTCAAAGAATTTTGTTACTATAACTTCAGGGAATTTTGTTACTATAACTTCAAAAGAATTGTGTTACTATATAACTTCCAAGAATGCCGTTTTCATCTCTCTTATAAATTCTTATGGGTTATGGGTAAGATTTTTTTTGGGGGGAGGAGATTCAGCTCTGTACAGCCATAGCTACCACACTATTCATTAGCTTTGCAAAGGAGGGAAAACTTTTGGAAAAGGCCTCGTGATGCTTATGGTAATTGGAACGAACGAACAGTTACATATACATACGACGATCGTGATCGCAGTCGTCGCAAAGCCCTTTTTGACATCCATCTATAAATTGATTATTATAATATTTCACAGGTATATACGTCTTCCTTTTGATTATGCATAAGTTGGAGATTTTATATATATATATATATATATATATATATATATATATATATATATTTTATATATATATATATATTATATATATATATATATATACATATATATATACTATATATATATGTGTGTGTGTATTTGTGTGCGAGCGCGTGCGTGAGTATGTGTGCGTGGGCGTCTTGTATGTGCATGCATGCGTGCGTGCGTTGATATGTTCCGTTAAATCATCCACTTCTTCAAAATAAATTTATGTTTGTATTATTGTCAGCGACTTAATATAATATACGACTCACGTCATCAAATGCATCATAAACTGCGAAATGAAGTTTGACAATGAAAACGCGCGAGGGAAAATAAATTGAGAACTTTTTAATTCTTCCTCTCTTTCGCAATAACGCGCGTAATTCGCATAATCACGTGACACAACGAGATGTCATTCTTACGTTTTTTACCTGAGTTCTCGGAAATCACGTCCAAGTTAAGCATGATTCCGAGAAAAACGCGGAAGGACTGGGAGAAAAAACGAGCGAGAGAGAGAGAGAGAGAGAGAGAGAGAGAGAGAGAGAGAGAGAAAGGAAATTCTCCATTCATAAAGTAAAGATCGATGAATTACGCAATGAACTATACAAATGTTAATTCTCTCTTCACAAGGACAAAGAAGACTTCTGAAGAAACGTTTCTCTCTTTTTCTGTCGAATAGAAATGAACGTTATCAACGTCTCCCGATCTTACGTTTCGACAGCATTTCCGAAGGAGGATGAAGGAGAATTAACGGCAGCAGTTTGCGTTTCTCGCTTTTGGTCAAAACTGTGACGAAGACGAGTTTGTGGGGCGAGTGGTGGAAGTCGCTTCTAGTTCTGGCATCGGCCACCAGATGACTCCACCGCCCGAGTCCTTCCACCGAGATTTTGAGAGCGCAGCAGAGAGAGAGAGAGAGAGAGGAGAGAGAGAGAGAGAGAGAGAGAGACTCTACACCTGTCTATAAAACGACTATATCGTAATCGACTAACATCACAGCTCGCAAAGATGACCAAAATATGGACGGTCACTTTTACAAGAATCCCGCGCGTGTTGCAGATGACGATGATGATGATGATGATGATGGGGTTGCGTACAGGTTACATACAGTAAGACACAAGACTCCCTTGGTTATTTCAAGCGACGCTAACGAACACTCCTGTAACCTGTAAATGTAGTTCACCTTAAAAAAAAACAGCGGAATTAAATCCAGTAACGCACTGCAGGAAAATAAACAATCGCTCGATCATGTCGGGAGAGAAAAAATAGTACACGAACAGCGAGCGGCCTTACGCCGCAAGCTTCAATGAATGCGTATGGAGAGTGAGTGCGTAGGTACGTGCGTGCGTGTGCGTATGGGTGCCGCGTGCGTGTACATGCGTGCGTGCGTGTATGTGACGACGACGACGATGGTGGTGGTGGTGGTGGTGGGTGGGGGTGGGGGGGGGGGGGAGTAGGAGCGGTGGTGGTAGTAGTAGTGGGGTCGCTCGCCTGACGGCAGCGAGAGAGAGACGTCGGTAGGGGCTGGACGACGGACCGCAGCGGACACCCACTGCTCAGTCACCCAGCGGACTTAGCGGTGTTGAGAGAGCCGTGTGCCGCGCGCCGCCCGGAATCGCCTCCTCAGTCCACCTCTGGCACTGAGACCAGTCGGAGGCACAGCGGGGGTTGCTGCTCGCTCTCTCTCTCTCTCTCTCTCGTCGTCCGTCGGAGGCGCGCTTGTGTGTGTATATTATGTGTACGGTCTGCTGCTGCTACTGCTGTTCCTGCTTCTACTTCTGCTGGTCCTGTCTGAGCCAGGACACACTAGGACCTTATTAGCAGACACCTTTGGACCTTACCTGCTACAGCGGCTACCCGAATAAATTCATTGGGACTTTATTTTTGTTTTTTAAACAGAAGTTTGTGCGAGTGGTATATGGTCCTTCGTCGACTGTCCTTTGGACTTAGCCGCTCTCGCTCGTGTCAACAGCAATGAAAAAGCTAAACTCTCTCTGCCATGGGATTACAACTACATGACGAATGACGCACAATGAATTGTGAATGGTGAAGGTTTTTTTTTTTAAGTTTGTTGTTTTATTCTTGTTATGGTTTCATTTTGTTTTGCGTTAGTTTTTCCCTGAAGGAAATCTGTGGAAACGGTGGTCAAAGTGAAGACACTCAAAAAAAGAAAAAAAGCTTCGGAAAAGCTTCAGAAAGAAATAGATAAGAGAGAGAGAGAAAAAAATAATTATAATCCATCCTGGAATTCGTGTTGTGAAAATCAGGAAGACGAGAAATGCAAAGGAGAAGAGGCGGGGGAGAAGGAGAGGAGATAGAAATATAAATGAGAGACAGTGACGGACAATCAGTGACTCAAGCCACTACGAAGTGAGTGAGACACGCAAGAGAAAATAAGAATTACGAAGAAATGTTGGATTAGTCTCGCAGACGAAGAACAAGAGAATTACGAGAGACGCGGAAAATCAAGCTAAAAATTTCGCCGAAGAGTGAAGAAAGTCTCGGAATCAAACAACTGGGAAATCGAAGACTGAATATATATAGACACCAGCTGTCATCAAGCATCAATAAATTACCTTCATCAGTCTCACCGTGTTCCTTCTTCCCACCTTCCTCCGCTCTCACTCTCTCTCTCTATCTCTGCCCCCTCCCACTCTCTCTCTCTCTCTCTCTTCATCCGATAATATTTATCAGATCTTTGCGCGTCCCGAGCTGACCCTCCCAATCCTTCTGTATGAGACTCCGCAGTCCTGATTCGGATAAGATGGAAGTACTGTATCCGGGAAATCTGGCTCTGCTGAGCATGTTTCTCAAGAATCCTGAACACGAGAAGGACGAGATCAAAAAAGAACACCGAAAGAAAGGTAAGGACACAGCCCCAATTTTTGTTTTGTTTATCGTAGTTCGAAATCTCTCACCGACAGGTTCTCGTGATGTGGATACGAATCTGAATTATGCTTAAAATTTCAGTAGATACTGAATTAATTTTCAAGGAATTAAGGGGAAAAGGACACAGCCCCAATTTTGTTCTATTTATTTACCGTAGTTCGGAATCTCTCACCGACACTGATCTCATGACGTGGACACGAATCTGAATTTTGCTCAAAATCATATTCAGTGGATATTGATTTAATTTTCTTTTTATGATAATTGTGGTGAGTTTTGAGTTGCACTGTGTTTCACGACTTTGCCATTTTGTGTTGAGGGGAATTCAGGCTAACTCATAATTCTACGTTAAAAACGTTATACGGTTAAAATATCAGTCAACTAGAAGTTGCTATCTCAACCATTCCATAAAACGTGTTATGCTGTTATGCGGTTATAAATTCCACAGAAAGAGGAATTAAATTCTGTTATGGCTGCAGGTGACAAATCAATTGCAAAACCGATACAAAACTTCAGAAAAGCTTCCAAAACGCAAGTAGTGTGATGTATCAAACCCCAGATTGATGGTTGGGATCGCCCAAATGCCCCGGGGCTATTTCTAATTTCAAGGTTATTCACAATTTCCGTTGCCCTGGGAATGCATGAGGTTGTCGTGATGGAATGTTGGATTTCCTAAATCATTCTCTTTCAGCAGTTGGTTTCACGCTAATTGTTATTCATTTCTGTATTTAAACTCTCATTCATTACATTATTATTCTTCGACATTCTCGAGTGAAGTGTCTGATGGTTACATTTGATTTCGCGGCCCCAACACGACAATTCATAATGACGTTATTGCTGGTCTTAATAAATGTCTTTCGATGCAAAAGAATGTTTTTACGTCTTCTCCGACCAGGATACAAAAAGAAGCTTGTGGAAATATAATTATTACTGAAATAACACCGACCGTGTGAATCAGTTAGCGCTGCTCCTACTAAAATTCACATATGTCATCTATTCATCTTGAATATTTTTTTTTTCCCTGTAATTCGACTTTGTGTTGATGGATACGGAAATTAACAGTAGATACCGGAATACTTAAGAGTGGGTGATGTTGATACCATCGCTGTATGAAAGATAAAGATATGGATATGAAGTTGGCGCTTATTGTATTTCCTGTTGTTATCGTTGCTCGAAATGTTGTAACAATAAAGCCGTGTGTTGTATTCTGTCCTGTCTGTTGCTGTTTTCTATACTTTGTTCGTTTATATATAGTATAGATTTATATTATACATATATTATATATACTATATATATACAATTACAATCAGAAATGGAATGTGTGTGTTGCTGACGATATCGTTTCTATTTTGTTACATGTAGATTTCATCTATTAATAACAGTACATTATCAAACAGGCTTAACTTTTTAACAAATAAATATCCATAATTGCTGTGGACAGCAAAGGAAACTCCACTGGAGAAGAATGTAAATATATCTGGTATGTAATTGTATATGTTTTGTACACATATATATCTATATATATATATATATATATATATATATAGAGTGGAAGGCTTAAGTACCATTGAAGACATCCAGTGACATCCTAGGCTGGTAATCAAAACGCACCCAGATGTATCAATGGGGGCCATAATATGGATGACATCGTCGGGCACATCCCGGCCTTTGTATGGCAAGTAACAATGGCAATGGGGTAGATGGACGAGACACGGGGCATGTCAACGGCGAAAAAGGGAATGAAGCAGAGAAAAAGATGAAGAAGGAGAGAGAAAGAGTTGGTAAAACGTTAGAAAATGAGTGGCCCTTGCTGACAATCTCACAGACCATAGTTGGACGAGCCGTAATGCCAATGGTGGTATATACTCCTGGAGAATCTTTGAAATATATCCTAAAGAGTCGCTCGACTCCGTCAATCTAACCTAACCAGAGACTCGAGACTCAATTTTAACCTGACTTGAGACTTTGACCTTAGGCACGACGTCCGCACCTAAATCGCCAACCGAAAAAACAACTTAAGGAGACGATTGCCAACATTGTCTTTAGCACGGGGAGCGTTGGGTGGGCACGAGGGGCATAAAAAAGGAGGGGAGCTTCTGCCACGAACAAGGAGGCTGAAGACCTTTGGCGCGCGCCCTTGCAATCTACAAGCCTTTTCCAAACGGATAGGTAGCCCCCCTGCCTCATTCAAGATGCGGTACCACGGAAGGTATTAGAATTTGCGCGCACAATGGACGGTTTACTGATGATGCCTGCTTTGTTGGGTATGGCAAGGGGGTAGGGGAGAGAGAGAGAGAGAGAGAGAGAGAGAGAGAGAGAGAAGAGAAATCGTTTGTGGGGGGAGGTAGGAATGAAGTAGAAGGGGGAGTGGAGGAGTTAACTTTTCAGGGAGTAGAAAGAGGGAGGGAGGGAGTAAGTCTTTCACTGGGACAGCAGAATATATTCTGATTCGTTGGAGCTACTGCTAACAGTAGTCGACAGCGGCGTTAGTACTACGGTAGTCCTAGAAATAGCCCACTGATAGCCATCTAAATAACTCCCGAAATCAATGCATATTTCTGGCCAAATGGAATGACGGGACAACAGGCGTCAATAACATCTTTCGCCTGAGTTGGCGTGTCACAGGAACTTGGGAGTATGGCGCCAATCTTCGGTTATGACCCCTTGAACTTTCCTTAATTAAGGGAAGGTATGAATCCTCTGGCAGAACGTTTAACTTTTTTTCAAAAGGAGTTTCGTGATATGTCAGTGGCGTCGGAGGTTACAGATTGCTTGCAATGTTACCGAGCGTGTAATGTCAAGCATTGCAATAGAGGAAATCCACAGATATCCTCTGTGTGGTTGTGACGGATGAAGCCTAGTTAGAGGGCCCCGTAAGTTTAGTGAACACTGAAATCGGAAGCAACTACAGAAAGGAGGTATGCGGAAAGATTCGCTGTTTTTACTTCTGAAAAGGAAATCGGTTAATACCAAATGGCTGGAGAGCTGAATCACTTCGAAATTCAGAAACTTTGCCGGGGAACACAACGTGACTTCAGGATGTTTGGGAGAGGTCTCCCCAAAGCATCTTTTAACGGTTTCTTTGCACGTTGTAGTTTTTTTTCTAATTTGTATATCCTTTCATTTGAAAAAAAAAATATATAGTTCCATATTTCCTCAGGAAGGCCAAGCTTAGTAAGATGGTAGTTGCTTATATTATGTGCATCGTGTTTTGAGTAATACTGAAATGGAATGATCATAATATATAATTGTTTTGTGTGACGCCGTGATTCTTGTGATCTGTAGCTACTACTGCAGATGCCACATCTTGTCATTTTCAGCATCAATTAGAATTATCTTCAGAACTCGATTTCCTTCGGTAGCCAGTTGTATTTTGTTAGTCAACGACAACTTGAGGTATCTGGACGAGAAAAAGATACTTTCAAGTTGAGTTCTGTAAAGGAAGGAAGGAAGGAAGGAGGTTTTCTTCGTTTGTTACGCTTTTGTAAGAGATGGTTTTAAGTGACCGATTCAACTTTCTAAATTTTTAATTTGATAAGACGAAGCTCCTCTTCCTTCCTTTGCGAACGACCGAAAAAAAAAGAAAAAAAAAGAGGCGGAAGCAAAGGCCGTGTGGTAACCCAGTTAAATTCTCAAATCAGTCCCTTTAATGCATCCTTTCCCTGATGGATAATGTCAATTAATTACTTTCCAACACCCTACCCCCCTCCTCCCCCCCCCCCCTCCACACAACTCTTCTTCTTCTTACGTAACATCTCCCACTGTCGGTTAACGTCCACGGAGGGGGAGGAGGAGCTCGTCTAACCCCCCTACCAATCCCCCCTTTTGACGATCCCCTACCATGACCCTGAGCCCCCAACCCCACCCCACCCCGCCCCCTTTCCCTTCCAGAAACGATGCCATCCGTGTTATAAGGTATTTGCTAAGGTATTTAAGGGGACTCCATTGTTACTTCGGACTATGTATGTCCTTCCTAGTGCCTAAGGGATGCCGGTGCTACTAAAGTCAGTGAGGGGGGAGCGGGGAGCGGGTGTGGGGTGGGGTGGGGTTAACATGACACCCTCTCCCCTTCCAACCCCCCTAAAGACACCTCCGTTTGCTTCCTCCTCTTCTTCTTCTTCTTGGTCACAGAGTGAATATGCCCCAAGACAACTGCAGCTATCAAACACCTCTTCATTAATAAAGAAATGTCAAGTGAGAAAATTTTGGAAAAGCGTAGATGAAAATGACTAGGGTGTCCAGAGAGAGAGAGAGAGAGGGTAGAAAGTTAACTGTGGAAATACGTTAATTGCTGATTATTTCCCCTCAACTGAATGATAGGTTTGTGGGAGAGTGCAGAAGGAGGTTGAAGGAAGGAAAGAGGGGGAGGTTGAATTGCAGTTAGGGTTTGGAGTGCGGTGGAGGCGGAATGCCGTTACTGGAAGCTAGAAACGACGCTGGAATGAATGAATCAGTCGTTACAGATACAGCCTCCTGGAATGGTCAGAATATTAATAGAGGACCAGAGAAAGTTTCATATAGATTCTATAAGCGTGTTTGTTGTTAATAGCGTTCGTATTTATTTGTAAAGGGAATACTTATCGTTTTACTCCCGTCATAGAACATCTGTCGCTGCTAGACTACGTTTTATTTTGTCCGAGAACTAATGTGACGCTGAATATATGCCAACACATTATGATACATATACACATACGCATATACTATAAACATAATTATATATATATATAATATATATACATATATAGTATATATATATATATATATATATATATATATATATATATATATATATATCATACATACATTTTGAGAGATAAACACGTTCTTACTTGAACGTATTCTCCAAACGGTATATATATAAAAAAAATAACTCGCGTGTTTCGGAGACCTTGTACGTACAACGAAGACAAAAGAAGATAATCATAAGCATGAAAAGTGCAAGGCATTTCACCGAGTCCTTCGGATTACCGTGGAAAGATTAGATTGTTTTCAGACTCTCTCTCTCTCTCTCTCATTCCAGATTCCAGAAAATTGTCCTGGAATACTGAGATTTCCAGCAAGGGTGATTGCGGACAAGTGGCTCATTTCTATTCTTTGAGAGGCTGGATCAAGATATCACAGTGTCAGGAGCTCTCTCTCTCTCTCTCTCTCTCTCTTTTTTCTTCGTTTCCCCCCTGCCCCCCCACTCTCTCTCTCCCTCTCCTTAAAGTAGAAGATATGGCCGGGCGAGCGATGACCGTGGCCAGCAAATTAATGTATGTGTATTGGATGTGTCTCGATGTTCCGAGGGTAAATTGGTCGACCATCGCAATAAATGACATTCGTTTTCTCTCTCTCTCTCTCTCTCTCTCTCTCTCTCTCTCTCTCTCTCTCTCTCTTTTGTGGTCCCCAATTTTTCTGTTCGCCTCCCTGTTCAGAACTCCAGTGAAATATGTTCGACAGTTTCCAAGTTATAATTGGTTATATACTAATATTAGCCTCACCCAACTATGGCGTTACGTTATTGAGATACGCATCTCTCCTCCTCTTTTGATGATGCTCTAATTCGTTGCGGATACGCCAAGTGAGACGGCTCTTTCGCGTTATAAGATACTCAAATGTCCTTTGCATTTCTTAGCCTTAATCGATATGGTGGGGGGGGGAAGATGGTGAAAAAGTCTACGGGATTTTAACATATATTTTCCGGTGTTCTTGTCCCATATGCGTCTCATGTTTTATTTTTATTATATTATTATTTCTTTATTAGTGATTATGGTTTTAAAGTTTGTTTCATATTTCCCCTTATCAAGTGCGCCTATTTCTTTGTTTATAATCTCTCTCTCTCTCTCTCTCTCTCTCTCTCTTCTCTCTCTCTCTCGTAAACAATTCCTTTAACGAGAAATGTAAAAGAAAAAAATAACTCGAGTAATCTTATTACTTCATCGCGAAGGTCCTCAACAGCTCCAGAATCGTGTTGCAAATTGTATTACTGACCATATATACATTCGCCCCTTCCCCCCACCCCCGCCCATGCTCTCCCACCCTCACTCCCCCTTCCACCAAAACCTACCATTCCAGTCAAACACCCACCACTCAACCCCCTCCCCCACCAACACCCTCCGGATGTGTCAGCACCGGGGCCCTTCCTTATACCAAGCGGGTCCCTCTTCGCCTCCATTTCGAATGGTTGAAACGTGGGGTCCCGTGGACAAAGGCCTTTGCCATAACGTCGTTAGGAGGCCCTCGAGAACCAATCAGAGGCCGGGATTTAAGTGTACATTAAAGTCTATGTCTGAAATTATTAGGACTGGTTTCCACCAATGAAATGTCCCGCTCTGGGAGCGTTCCGGAAATTCGGTCTGCGATGCTCCGTTTCGTCCTTATTATTATTATTATTATTATTATTATTATTATTATTATTATTATTATTATTATTTATTGTATGCTGGACGTAAACCTTCTTCTAAACATGTTTTATTTAAGTAATTGCTGCCTCAGCTGCGTTAATTTTATAAAGGTTCTTCTCTATACCCTGAGAATTTGAGTACCGCCACCGGCATTTTAATCAAATTAAATCGACTTTGACTATAACCTATTTGAGACATGCCAACCTTCGGTGCGTTGCTCACCAGTTTAAGCAACAATGAGAAAACAATAATTAGAAAAAGAGAGAGGAACCTTTATAAAATTAACGCAGCTGAGGCTGCAATTACGTTTAATAAGATATTATTATTATTATCATATTATGTATAATTATGCATAAGGTCCACAATAATATATCAATGATAGAATGTGAGACTGTAAAAATATTTAGATTTATACATTTATATGAAATCACATTCTACCGTTGATATATTATTGTGGACCTTATACAAAGTTACTCCTGTACTCGGCATTGAGTGTTCTACACGTTATTATTATTATTATTATTATTATTATTATTATTATTATTATTATTATTATTATTATTATTATTATTTTCATCCAGGGCTTTGCTCTACTCTCATTCAAATGCATCTTAATTCATTAGCCCCAAATGTTGGTTACGTCACTTCGGCCGGGGCGAGTCTATTTGAATTCGATAAGCGACCTGGAAACTTATGACGCGAGTCATCCCTGATTTAAATGAGTTACTGGTACGTAACTGTACATTCCTCATATTATTTTTGCGCGAATTATAACATTCATAACAGCACCAGGCTCTATATTCAGCGGAGAAGAATGATGTTTACCATTTCTTGCAAGGCTTCAGTTAAATTTATAGAAACCAAGGATTTTAACCTTCTTTGGAAGGCAGACATCGCTAATGATGTTGTTAAAATTACGCTGAAAGATAAAATTACATTTAACGGAGCTTTTCGTTTTTGGGCGTCGGGTTATAAAGGAAGGGGGTGTGACTTACATATTTCTCGAGTCGGGGTGCCGGTCGGGATAGGAGGAGGAGGTGGGGGTGGAGAAAGGAGGTGAATCCGTCAAGCAGCGAGAGAGAGAGAGAGAGAGAGAGAGAGAGAAGGAGGGGTCAGGGGAATACCTACTTGAGAAGTCAAGAAGAAGAAGACCTCCTCGCCAAATGACCGGCTATAAATAGCGAAAACAGCCGAAATGATCACTGCTGCCGAGAAGGACACAAAAGAGGGCGAGAAATTTCAGGGAGCAAAAACAGCCTTTATAGGAAAGGAGTAATGTTCCGGGAGTGTCATGAAATGTAATGGCCGAAAATTATAGCTTATAAAACGACATAGTTTCGTCCGATTATGAGGTCTAAGTTAAATTAAGGATTTAATTGCGCCTTCGTGTGTGTGTGTGTGTGTGTTTTCTCTCTTTTTTTTGAGTGTCTTTTTTTTTTTTTTTTCTTTAAGAGACCAGATGCGTCGTGTTTGTTCTATTGTACAAAGGATCTGGTTCCGCGGACGTCTTACTGGGGAGAGTGACTTCTGGACTGGTCGATTCTGATCAAAGGTACTTTGCCGGTCTCTCTCTCTCTCTCTCTCTCTCTCTCTCTCCTCTCTCTCTCCTCTCTCTTCTCTCTCTCTCTGTATCTGGGTGTCAGCTGACGGCATAATCAACTTACCTGTTGCCTTATAACAATGACAGTCATGAACTCTATTTTTTTTAATCACGATTTTCCTTACTCGTGTTTATCAAACTTTAGAAGTATTACAATGATTCACTGCAACTACTTACTGTTATAATAATAATAAATTTATTATTATTATTATTATTAAATGACCCATAACAGTCATTTTAATTTGCAGTTCGCATTGCTGACTTACTTGTCCTTTTCAAGGTCTCATTTCGTATTACTGGTCGTTGTACACAATACTTCCCAATATCCGGTCTTTGCATAAATTCCGCTCTTCATTCGGGAGACAGATCAATTTCCCGATGCGCCCTTAGGCCTACTATATAAAATACCGAGAGTGTAAGCTAGGCCTCTGTACTGCCTTATACCACCGCATTTTCAACATATCCTTTTACTTAATGTTAACGCCGATTTTTTTTTTTTATAAAGTTTAAAATTTTGTTGCTTTTCATTTTCTTTATTATTGTTCTTAACTTTGTTTATAGTTTTGAATTTTGTCTACAGCTTTGCACTTTATGTTTATTGTTTTTGAAACCTATGACGAATCTTTCAATGTTTTTTGGACCATGTCTATTGTATTATTTAGCTTATTGTTTTTCCATTTTGTTTATTTTGTTTTTGAATCGTATCACGAATCTCTCAATATTTTTTTTTTACGATTTTATCCGTTTGACGTAACCGAATCTTCAGTTTTTTCCTTTTGACTCCTCTAATAGTTTCAGTTTTCCTGCTTCTCTCTCTCTCTCTCTCTCTCTCTCTCTCTCTCTCTCTCTCTCTCTCTCTCTCTCTCTCTCTCTCAGCAGCTATACATCCATCAAGTCAAATTAGCGGGACACACCGCGCATGCCAAGATGCTATCCCAACCATCGTCCCAGATTCCGCCCATCTAATTCCTTCGATAAGAAACCTCGATAGCATCGCGACTGGCCGAAATTTGATGTCGATGCTACTACATCTCCGCGGATGCCATCAACAGCATCCGGGGCCTTTGGTGTAGGTCCAGCCTTGATGACTATAATGTACTAGGCGGAATGAGTCCCCGGACGTTTGCTGATGGTCTCTTGTTTGGTAGAAGCGGCGGCGGTGGTAGCAGCAATAAATACTGCATCACGGTCGGCTGATGAATAGGCCTTGGGTCAATTGCTGGAAGGTCTCCGATGGCTTGCGTGGATGGTGTGCATATATATATATATATATATATATATATATATATATATATATATATATATATATATATATATATATATATAGTATATATATATATATATATATATATATATATATAATCTAAAAGAAGGAAAGAGAGAGAGAGAGAGAAAGCGTATGATAATATTATCTCTCTTTTTGAGATTTTCAGTTTTCCTTTGGATGTTAGAATAGAAAACACTCTCCGAAAATTTGGCCATGCTACAGAGAGCTCTCTCTCTCTCTCTCTCTCTCGACCATACCAGCAGCGGAGGGGAACTAATCATTGAATCGTAACAGGGAGCTTACTAATTGTCACTGATGACTCGGAGATAATCCAGACCCTGGCTTACCTGCGGACGGCACCTGGTGTCCGGATAAGAACTAATAATGTGACCTCGGATTACCCGAAACATCGGATCCAACCGGCCAATTAATCACCGGAGCAGCGTAGGGCAAGGGGACGTTATTAGACCTCCTGCCCTTTGCTGGGATCAGAGAGAGAGAGAGAGAGAGAGAGAGAGAGAGAGAGAGAGTCTGCTGAATCGGTCCTCAAGTTGATGGCTTACTTTATTCCTCTGAGCAGTCCGATATGTAGTGCATGAATTACCCAGATTTATAGCAATGATTTTTATGTGATACATTTTGTGAATTTATAGAGATATTTTTTACCTAAAAGGTCCCTTACTGATGGATGAAATTGATTGAAGTACAGAATTTTTTGACGGATGGCACGTTAGTAACGACTACGGTTTTCATTTTTCTAGGCACGCAGTGAGCACGCATTATATTAAGAAATCATTATCACACCGATCGCATTTAACTTCCTCCTGGCGATATATCACGTTTCTCTCCCTTTTATAAGGTCAGATTTAAACTTCAGATCCGTAATTTAAAGTTCATAAATAGAAACTGACGCATATTTCACAATTCGCTTTTGCCAGACACTTCATTAACTATACAACAGATTTATTTATTTATTTTTTATCGCAAGTAGGCTACTTCCACAACGTCTCATTCCGGCTCAGAGCTCCACGCTGATAACAGGCACTTAATCCTACATCATAACTCCAGGTTACGATAAAATTCAAACCTGCATAATTGAATAAGCGTTACTAACTTCCCGAAAAGTGCCCGGAATCTCTTGTATTACTTAAAAAACTTTGAAAAAAAAAGTTGAAAAAAAAAGGCTTCTTTTCCAGTTTTCTTTTTTTTGGGGGGGGCGGGGGGGGGTGGGGGGGGGGTGTTTTTATTTTTATTTTTATTTTTACGTAAACTTACTTTTGGCCATTCTAGCTTTTTCATACATAAGTTACAGGAAAGATGATGCTTTACATTTTGGGTTGTAAAATGAATTCTTGACAACTTCCTTTGTTTTTACGTACTCTTTTTTTTTTTTAAGTGGAATTCTCATATAAAGTCATTTATTTATAATTCATTAACGCAACTAAATTTTTCCGCGACAAAACAATTTAAAAAGATTATTTCGCAAGTTACTAATGGCAGCTTAGGTACAAATACACTCGTGCATTGTATTAACTTTTTTTAAGTTTACCGGTTTTCCTTGCTTTAAAAAAATCTAAATGTTTATTCTTATCTTTCTACTTTTTTTTTTTTTACTTTCTATCTGGAACCTCAGCACTGTCAGACCGACAACGCAAGACAAATCCTACCGACTCGTCATTTCATTAAACCAAAACCCCGGGATGGTTCCCGAGCGGGGTAAAACAGCACACCCACCCCATTCCCACCCACACCCCTCAAAAAAAATTGAATAAACCTAAAAAGCTCATTAACTCCGCGCTAAATACGAGCCGATCGCCCTACCTTCCATCGGGTATACTTCGAAGTATCGGATGGTGCTATTTCCACCAACCCTTTTCCCTTCTCGCGAAAATCGCCTTTCGCGGTAATTCTCCAAAATCAATACGTTCGCGAAGAGAGAGAGAGAGAGAGAGAGAGAGAGAGAGAGAGAGAGAGAGAGAGAGAGAGAGGGTCCTTCCGTGGGCAGATGTAACTTGAGTGTATATTATTCCACGGCGATGTATCACTCTATCTATGCATCTCGCTCATCATAGACCTCTCTCTCTCTCTCTCTCTCTCTCTCTCTCTCTCTCTCTCTCTCTCTCTCTCTCTCTTAACAGCGGTTTGATTTATGTCGCGCGGACGTGGTTGTTGTAGTAGTTCGTC
>NC_087218.1:47737871-47767871 GCF_015104395.2 Macrobrachium nipponense
AACTTTCGTTTTGTGGATTTTCTTTCGAATAAGTTTGAGTTGCAAGGTGATGGATTCAATATTCTTACTAGAATAATCATTTTCTGTTTAAAGTCTCGACCAGGAGAGAGAGAGAGAGAGAGAGAGAGAGAGAGAGAGAGAGAGAGAGAGAGAGATGTACTCCTCATAAGAAATATACATTTTTTGTACATCAGAATTTTTCCTTATATATTTCTGCTTAAAATGTTGACTTGTTAACTCAAAAACGTTGCAGAGAGAGAGAGAGAGAGAGAGAGAGAGAGAGAGGGAAGGAGAGGAAGGAGGAGGGGGATGGCCGAGAGAGAGAGAGAGAGGCTATAATATAACTGTGCATACAGTTAATTCTAAAGATTATGCATGGCTTAAAAGTCGCCCTACAATTTGTTCAAATTCATTGAGGAGGAAATCGACGTTAGCGGCGAAATGTCGGTAGACGGAAGCAAGAATTATTACTCCGGTTGAGTTGTTTTGAAAAAGAGGAAAAAAATAAAAATAATAAAAAAAACAAAAAAGTTCTGCCGAGCGCAAGTTCAGGATACACTAGTAACGAAAAGTTAATAAGATTACATGTGATATTCTTACGATCAAATTAAAATATGGCGAGTGTATAAGCAGTTTCCTCTTTTTTAAGAGATAGAGATAGAAAGAGAGAGAGATGAGGGAAAGGGGGAGGAAAGGAGAGAGTGAAGGGGGCACACCAAAGGTGGGGGGGGGTGGATGGCGGTGGGGCCCGGGGTGTGGGGGGGACGTGCGGCCGCTGGAGAGGTTATGGGTGGATAAGGAAAAAAAAGATGTTCGGAACGGAGGCTTCATTAAGGGGTCTCCGGTGAGCAGCTTTTTTTCTTTTTTTCTTTCTTTCTTCCTCTCTCCAGCCCTGTGAGACGTCTTATTACGGGACATGTCCGAGAACCACTCTCTCTCTCTCTCTCTCTCTCTCTCTCTCTCTCTACATTTCAGTTACATCTGGTCAGTTGTTGTGCATGGTAGTCCAGTAAATAATGACGAGTAGTAAATTGTCTTAAAAGATCCTTGACCTGTGTCAGAGGTCAAATCTATATGTTTTTCTATCAGTCTTTCTCTGTTACTATCATCATTTTAAAGTGACTTTCCTTATAAACAATTCCTTTGATTTACCGAATGGAAATTATCTCTGCTTCAGGCGTTATGTAGGAAAGGAAGAAAGAGAGAAAAAAAAGATTCTCTACCTTATTAGATTTCTTCCGATTCCCAGCCCCTTTCCACGCTGATTATATTCTTCCTCTCTTCCTTATCTTTCCCTCTCTCTCTCTCTCTCTCTAATTAGGTCGTCGGTCGCCGCGTCTTGACCCGATGTTCGCCTAGTTGTATTGATTTTTGAGACCATCAAGAGGAATGGGGGAGATTCCATATTTCTCTCCTTATTTGGAAATATTTACAGTTGCCCGTTGGCCAAACAGATGCTCCACCAGTTGCCAAATCTCCATTCAATCCGCCCCCTTTCGGCTAGAGAAGGTGGGGGGATTAAGCCTATAGGCTTAGTATATGGTCATCGCCTAGATTCCATGCGTGGTCGGAGCCGCGCCCCGACCAATCATCAGATGGACACTGGCCAGCGACCAATGAGGAGGCGGCGGCCGGTGTGACGTCACTGATTGCATCATTAGTTGAGAGAGGAGTGGACGCTGCCCATTGGTCAGCGGCAGGTGCTGAGACCTCCGGACCTGCTTCGTCGCTGGATGCTCATTTGCTGTTGGCCTAGATTGATGACGTCGGCGGGGGGAGGGGGAGAGGGGGACACCCGAGCGGAATCCCATATAGAAGAGGAGCCGCTCCAATCGATAAAAACAATGGTGTGTCTTTTCGACGCGCGTTGTCGCGGCCTTTCCCTTGGCAACTATGTATGTTTGTACGACACTCGAAAATGGTCATTGCATTTCCACCTAACTAGGAGTGTCTTCGGGATTTAGGTGGTGATGGTGGGCGTAGCTGCTCTCTAAAAGGCTTCTGTCGGTAATGCCGCCTCCTTGAGAATGAAGTGATGAGGCGAATCTGTATAGGAAAATTCACTTTTGCAGAAAGGAACGTTGTCATTCCAGCTTTAATTGTGGTCACTCCTTGAGTGACTAGTTAACAGTCATTTTTATTATTATTATATTACTGCCTCGTGAAAAAATACGATAAAAAATAGCTGACAATTATTATTATTATTATTGTTATTAATAAGTTATTATTATCATTATTATCATTATTAGTTATAATCATGTGATCAGAACAAAACTGATACGCATTTTACCAAATAAGTGGCCTGTATTAAAATATAAAAATATGAATACACATATACATACATACTTACATATACATATATACATGAACACACACATATACATGCATACATGAACACACACATATATAGATAGATAGATATCGATAAACAATAAATGCTTATGGAGATAGAGAGAGAGAGAGAGGAGAGAGGAGAGATGAGAGAGAGGGGGGGGGGGTGAAGGGTGGCGTTCCTATCTAGACGTTACATTGCCCATGCTAATTCCCAATGTCACCGGGGCTTTTAGCCCCTTGAAGGAAGCCACAGACTGTATAGAAGTGACCAACACTCTCCAGTTGTCAGGAACAGAGAGGTTCTCTGTTATCCTGCTCAAATGGGTTCGTGTGGGGTTACGGCTGGGGTTAGGCGTGTGTGCGCGTAGTATGTGTTCGAGAATGTCTAGTGTTTCTGTGATATGAGAGAGAGAGAGAGAGAGAGAGAGAGAGAGAGAGAGAGAGAGAGAGAGAGAGGCCCTCTTCTTATAAGAGGTGGTTGTGACCAGACCTGCTCTTAATAAGACGTGGTAAACGTCTGTGCTTTGAAGAGCCCATCGTTCTTCGTTGGAGGAGCCCTGAGTCCTGAATGGTAGTGAAGGGAAGGAGCTTTGTGGAGCTCTGCGAAGCTCAGCCGAGCTTTCGTTTGTTTTCCAGGAGCGTTTTCTTTCGAAAGTTCGGAGGAATCTCGTACGAGGCCTTTGTATGAAGGATGTGGCCATTTCGCTACTTGTACAATTATGTAATGTGAATGTGTATGTTATATGCATGCACGCACACATAAGATTATATAAATATATATATATATATATATATATATATATATAATATATATATATATATATATATATATATATGTATATATACAAACGTATATATGTCTGTGTACGTACGGTAAATATAAACACGAAACGCAGGCTTTTGTTTATCAAGTTATTTCCCTCAAATTCGATTTGGGTTTGTCTATTATCGTTCCATTTTTTCCCCTGACTACCTAATACCCCTGCAGCAGCATTTCATTGTACCAAAACGAAAATAAAACAGCGGAACGATTAATCGCACCGAGAAGATTTAATTAAATCAAAATATTAGTTTTATGGCATATCGGTCTTCGCTTCCTGTTCTGGCCAATTAGCGATTGACTAACGAGCCTGGAATAATAATAATACTGGAGAATAATGCGAAGCCAAGCCAAGTAGAGTATATTGTATTACAACAACGGTTCTGACCAGCATCAACAGCAACAACAACCAGAATGAACTACAATATGCACAATGCTCCCATTTTCTCCATTCATTCTCTTCACAACTTCTGTTTTTTTTTTTTCCTTCTCCTTTGACGTATAATAGACTACCACTCCAAACCCCTTTCGACCAGCACCTTGCGCCAATGACTCCCTTTGTGGGGGCAGGAATCTTCTCCCTGGGCATCTAGCTGACCACAAGGGCCATTGTCCACCCCGAGGAAAACCTCCTCTGTGAAAGGTCTCACATTGGTCTTGTTATCATTGGCTTTGTGGTACAACACTTCCATAATGAGCTCTTGAGGCATTTTTTTTTCTCTCTCTCTTCTCTCAGGTAGAAAGAGAGAGAGAGAGAGAGAGAGAGAGAGAGAGAGAGAGAGAGAGAGAGAGAGATCTTCTTATGAGAAACACACTTGGGTCTCCCGACTTGGGCTGGTATATTGAGTTATGGAATTAGTTAGGAAGAAGTTTCTGTCCACGATCACATTCCTTATCACCGTTAAATGCCATTCCTCGGGAAGTTACCGGTAATGGAAACTTCATTACTGGTTGTGGTGGGGCGGGGGAAGGAATGGGGGGAAGGAGGAGGAGGGTGATGTGATGTTGTCGAGATGGATTGTTAAGTAGAGGGGAGAGAAGAGAGAGAGAGAGAAGGCTGTTAACCATCAAACCTTCTATCCATCTACTCCCATCTGAGATGTATTCCTCCATGACCAATACCACCCCTATCTAACCCCTCCTCCTCCTCCTCCATCGTCTCCATCTATCCCCCCCCCCTTTATCCATCTCATTACCCCTCTTCCCTTTATCTATCCTGGCTATCTCCACTTGCCAGTTTCCTCTCTCGTCGAAGATGTTATAGACGGATTAATATGCTAAGGATTGGGGGATTAGGAGAGAGAGAGAGAGAGAGAGAGAGAGAGAGAGAGAGAGAGAGAATCTCCAAGATGAGCGCCAGGGCAGTGTAGGAAGAGGAACCAGGAAGACAAGGGGACCACACTAGGAAGAGCAGGAGCCGAGGTAGGAATCAAGATTAGCCAAAGGGCTTTTGGTGGATGTTGGTAATGATTACCACCGAGGGAACTAGAGGACGACTGTTTGATGCTTAGTTAGAGGGAGTTTCGGAAAGAGAGAGGCTTCTAAGGATTAGAGAGAGAGAGAGAGAGAGAGAGAGAGAGAGAGAGAGAGAGAGAGAGAGGAGAGCTGCGATGTCTTGTCGTAGAGCGACTTGTTTTACTTTTTTCAAAGACAACCTTATCCCGTTGATTAAAAGTTTCAATTCAGATTTGTCTCTATGTTATTCAATGTTATTTTCATTTATTGAGGAATTAACAAATACCTGTAACTGAAGAATCGGTTCCTCGTGAGGATTCATACGTTATTTGTTGAGCGCAACTAAAATATTTAAAAAAAACTACGGGTTGAGGGCTGAATTTATTAGCAGAAACTGTAGTAATAATGATTATTGTCAGTTGCAGTAACTTGATTCTATACGTCGAAATAAATCTATCACAAACAAAGAAACATTATGAACATAAGCAATACAAGAAAGATAAAGAACTGTTAGTGGGAAAAAAAATCTCTCATGAGATTTTATCAACAACAGCCTACTTTTATTTAACTTTTTTTTATTTCTTTTTACTTCATTTATTTTTCGACAGCCGACACTAACAAATAAATTACCTTCGTCTTTTTCAGCTTGACCAGGTGTCTTCTCCATATTCTTCCGTGTCCCTCCATTCCGTATCATTAATTTGTCGTACTTTTTGACAGGTAGGGAAGCGTAGCAACGATTCGCGTGAAACTTCGAAATCATGCCAAATATAATAATAATAATAATAATAATAATAATAATAATAATAATAATATAATAATGTCTCCGTCTGCATTCGCATGCAACGAGAACGAATGATATGAATGAGCGAATTTCAAAATATAGTAGATGCGACGTAGAGAACGGACCTTTGCGCCCATAGAAAACGGGAAGCGTTGGCGGGAAGGAATTAGGCGCGCACCCGGCCGGAACGGTTTTCTCATAAGGCACGTGGCTCCTGAACGACGCATGCGCGTAGCTCCTGCTGTCCTTTAGCGCTCGCGCTCACGTCCTTTTTGAGCGTCATTACAAGAGCGCGCATTGAAATAACGCTCCGTGGCGCGCTGACATCATTAGCATAATGCGACCGCTGCGGTCTTGCTTACCGGCCGCTGCCTAGTACTACGTTTTTAATTCGTTTCATCTGTTTACGCCTGGCGTCGTCCTATGATTAGCGTTTCTCTCTCTCTCTCTCTCTCTCTCTCTCTCTCTCTCTCTCTCTGTCGATTGCGTGTTTGTGCGATTCAAGGCTTTCCTAATTGTAGGAAGCTTTATATTATATTATATATATATATATATAATATATATATATATATATATATATATATATATATATATATATATATTATACGCACATATATGCACAAACATACACACATATGTGTATATATATATATATATAATATATCATATATATATATATATAACATCCAAAATCATGCATTTCAATGTACATATACCTTCAAAGTGAAAGCCTCCACACACACACACACACACACACACACACAATAACACACTCACTAACGCACACACAAAAATTCATGGGAATTTTTATTAAAAGACAGCTGCTCCGCTAAGAAAAAGCGACAATGGCGCTCTAATATTCACAATTGAAATGCTAGATAAATGTTTTCTCCTCTGACCTGTGACGTTGGGGGCACACAACGGTCAGTGGTAGTCCTATTAATACCCCTCCTCCCCCCACCACCACCACCACCCACCCACCTATTGGTATCGTGCCCGGTTTCAAAGCCGATGTTATTTTTGGGGCTGTCCTGTCATTCATAAACTATTGATGGATTTTGTGATGCTTTTTATAAATATGTCCATTTTTCTGTAATTCGTTTATTTATGTATTTTTTCATATTCCTCACTAATTCTGTATTATAAAAATGTAGAAATGTTCTTGTATGTGTTTTTTCATATTTCTCGTTAATTCGGGATTATAAAACTGTAGAAATGTTCTTTTATGTGGCTTTTAAAAAATATTTCTAATTCTATATTATAAAAACGTAGAAATGTTATTTTATGTAGTTTTTTTCATATTTCTCATCAATTTTGTACTATAAAAATAAAGAAATGTCTGTTTTCCACGGAAGTCTTGCAAGTATTACTTGGCTTATGTTTTTTTTTTCTACGATTTCTCCTTCATTCTGTTATATAAAATTACAGAAATTTAGTCTGATAATCACAATTCAAACCTTCATTATTCTACCTTCGAATTTGATTTCAAATGCATCATTCCTTTTCGTAATACCAATTTCATTTTCATCTTCCCGCCGGTGCCCAAACGTATTGTGAAAAATGGCCCAGTGGGGTGGGGGGGCTCTTCCCCCTCGCAGAGGGACCCACAGTGGTCCCACCCATACCTTTTAGCGTCCCATTCGAACGCCCCACAGACGTTTTCTCCGGCGCCCATTAAGGGCGCAGATGATCACACAAAAACTCTAAGTCATCATTGTCGCCTCCACCCAGAGAGCGCCATTTGCGGGGGTGGTCGAGTATGGGTGGGGTGGGGCGGAAGAGGGTGCGCGTGTGGGTGTGGGTGTGTGTGGGGATCTAAGCGTGGGTGTGGTAGGGGTTGATTACGACTGTGCGATGGGGGAAGGGGGGTTAGTGGGTACGCAGGAGATGCGAGGTGAGAAGGGTGGGGTAGTTGACCAAGAGGGCGGAAGAGTTTGTTGTGGGGGGGGGGGGGAGAGGGTGGAGGTTGCTAGCAAAGATCGGGTAGTGGGGGGGGGGGGTTTTTCTTCGCCAACTTTATGGTCGCTTTTTAAATTCTGTCCAGTTGTTTTCTTTGTGGTGTGTGGGAGATCGTTTCTTCCACGATTGTTGTCTGGGGTGAGGGGGGGGGGGTGTGGGTGTTGTTGGGGGAGGGGGAGGGGAGGAGGAGGGGGGTTTATTCAACGATGGGAAAATATGCCCAGTCTATGCACGGCCCGAGGGGGGTGCAGGATTTCCAAGAATTTTAGGACGTTTATAACCGAAAGTCTGCGTATGGGGTCATCAGTCATTGTTAATTCTTGTTTTTTTTTATTTTTTTATTCATTCTTCATTTTTGACAGATTTTCGGCCACTGAAAGAGGCCCCGACGTTCATTTTCCTTTCAGAATTGAATTCTCGGTTACCTCGCCAGCGTAACCAGAAAAGTATGTGATGTATGCATTGCAGCAGCTCGCTCGACAAACTGGTCGTTTGTTGTTTAAAGCAAAGCGCCTGTTTTAAGGGAAAACACGCACTGAACCGGAGGTCCTTGGTACGCCCTTTCATGTCTGATTCGTTTGGTATCGCGGCAGAATTCCTCCCCTGAAAAAAATCTTGTTTATTTTCGTAAACAAATATGCTCCTTATGAAAGTGCAGTTGTGTTTGTTTTGACTTGAGACCTCAAAGTGAACACGGCTTAATTTAGGTACCTATTGCAATGCCTTTTACTGAATGAAGACCAGATCAATAAGATATAATAATTAATTATATTATTATTAGTATTATATTATTGATTATTATTATTAAATTATATATATATAGCTTTATTATATATATATATCTATATCTCTTATAATCTTATAATACAAAAAAAATCAAATGATAATAAAAATAGAATAAAAAAAATACAAGGAAAAGTTAAAAAAAGCTTAAAACCAAAAACCTATATATCATATATATAACAAAAGCTTATAATATACATTATCATTCCTTTTACTTAATTTAATCAAGAATGACTAGAACTTACCTTTCATACAAGGCATCCTTCTTTCAAATTCAAATTTTTACGTTTTATCTCGGCTTCACTGGCTGGCATCTACTCGTACAAATTTCTCCATTCCCAGACAGTATTGCCACATCATGTCAGATTCTCTCTCTCTCTCTCTCTCTCTCTCTCTCTCTCTCTCTCTCTCCTCTCTCTCTGATCATTGATGACATCGGCTGTTGAAGTCAAATTTCCAGTAAAAACGTCTTCATTCTCCAACAGTACTGCCACATCATGGCAGACAACCTCCCCCCCCCCCCTCTCTCTCTCTCACAAACCTGCCATGCCCTGGCAGCCAGCATGTTTAGCATTACGAGGCACGTGTCTAGGGAACCGTTCTCAATAGAGCTCACTTGGGCTCGTTGACACTCATTGGAGGTCTCTTCCGAACCATCTTCCATGTCGCTTCTTTGTCGTCTCTCTCTCTCTCTCTCTCTCTCTCTCTCTCTCACGTCACTCGCCACGTCCTCCTCCTCCTCCTCCTCCTCCTCCTGCTTGTCTGCTTGCTGCTTGCTTCGTGGTGGGGTGTCACGCCAATGATGCTTGATAGGATCTTCTTCAAGGACAAGCAGATCTCCTGCTTGCTGCTGATGCTGCTGCTGCTGCCACTTCTTTTCCGCCCTCATTAAACTCATTTCCACCTCTCTCTCTCTCTCCCTCTCTCTCTCTCTCTCTCTCTTTTTCTGTGTGTGTGTGTGTGTGTGTCCCCGCCATAAGGAAATGAAAATGAGACATCCTTGCATAATCATATCAATACGAATCTCTCTCTCTCTCTCTCTCTCTCTCTCTCTCTCTCTCTCTCTCTCTCCTGTGATAAAGGAATGAAAAGGGGGTACACTCTTGCATAATCATACCATACAGATTTCTCTCTCTCTCTCTCTCTCTCATGTATATATCACTCGCTCATGAGAGCTGACAATAATCTTTTGCAACAGACATCCAACTACATTTTGGGTAATTAGTATTCCCTCAAAGTGCTTTTTTCTTACCTTTTTCCCAGCAATCTCTTTCCCTCCCTACCCATTGATGACGTAACTCCCCTCCTCCTCCTCCACCTACTCCTCAGACTTCCCTTCCTCCTCCACCTCTTCCCCCCCCCCTCGCACCCCTCCCCGCACACAGTGCCTTAAGCATCCTTTTCATTTTTATGCCCATCCTCCCCGTAGCCATTTTCCTTCTCTATCCCTCCCTGCCCCATCCCCCTCCTCCTCCTCCCTCAACCCCCCGGAAGTGTCAAAGACTCCCTGCACCCCCCTCCCCTCACTCCTTCCCAATCTTTCCCTCACTCCTTTCCTTTACGAGCTTCAAGTGCCTCAGGCAAATGGTAAAAGATACTGAGGCTCTGACACTTATGCGTCATTCTTCAACCTCTTTTTTTTCTGGCGTTGTTTTTGTCATGTCTTTGTTTTATTTGTCCAGAAGGTGTGGTATACATCTTTAATAATGTAACTGATTCGTTTTGCTTAGAATTCCTCAATTTCTTTTTTCAGCGCTTTTAGTTGAAGATTAATGTTTTATTTATAGTTTCATTTTTTTTATCGTCAACTTTGGGATTTTGAATTGATTAAATTTATATGAACCTGATATCGGCTTTGAAAAACAGTTCTAAAAAAGTCTGATATATCTAAAAGTTTATAGATCTCAAAGTTATATATATGTATATATGTATATATGTGTATGTATGTATGTATATATATATATATAGTATATATATATATATATATATATATATATATAATATATATATGTGTGTGTGTGTATTATATATATATATATATATATATATATATATATATTATATCTAATATATATATATATATATATATATACACACATAACAGCTGGTATATCTAAATTTGATTTATATATAAAAGTTGATATATCTAAAAGTGTATGTATGTATATATAAGCTGATATATCTACAATATCACATATAAAAACTGGTATATATATATATCAACCTGATATATTCCCTTCCATTCACTTCTTCTTTCCTCCTTTCATCTTTTTTTTGGAAAATCACGGTGAAACTAATAACACGCAAAAGAGTGGCGTTGATTATGCTCGCATGTTGTCTTCAATTATGCAAATCCTTAAGACAAACAGCGGTCACACTTCGGCCCTATTGGGGGAGGAGGAGCTTTTACTAGCTTCGCAAACACGTACGTATGTGTGTGTGTGCGCATTTGCGCGGGTTCATGTGCGTATGTCGCGTGTTTTGTTTTCGTTCGTATTTCGCGTTCGACTGCAAGCACACTGATGTTTTCAGGTGCCTTCAAGTGAGTTTAAATCTGTGAAACATGAGCCACTTAACTGTGTTTGTTAATGTTCGTGTATGTTGCTATGTAAGTATGTGATTGTTTGTGCTTGTGTGTACGTGTTTATACATTCGTTATGTTTTTCTAAGTGTGTTTGTTTCCCACTTTCGTATGTTGAAGCGCATGTGTGGTTTTGTGAATATTTGTTTCCCTTATTTGTTTGGTTGTGCGAATGTTTGTGTATTTGTGCTTACTTTCCTGTTTTGTGTGCTTGTGTGTGTATAGTTGGGTGCGTATGTGTGTGTGTGTGTGTGTGTCTATATGAATGAATTCTCATGCATGTGTTTGTATGAATGAATTTTTATGTGCGTGTTTGTGTGCTGCTCTCCATGTGGTTTTGTGCGCTTGTGTATGTGTGAGTCGGCTGGGGTGGGTTGGGGGTTCGGGTATAAGGGATACCCATGTTTAGAGGGAGAGAAGAGGAGGAGGAGGAGATGAGGGTAAACTGGGCACGTTACAGGAAGGGAGAGCTTGGGCATAATATGAGGTAGGAGGGCGTTAAAAAATAATGGTAAATGATGAGGTCAGTATTTGAAATATTCCTCATGCTTTTGTTGTTTACGTATCTTTATTTGTTATTTACATTTTTTTAAAATTCCCGTTTACTACACTTTTATTTATTTATTTATCCTCTCAACGTCGGTGAATGGGGTTCCTAACACCATCCTCGCGTCTTTTTCAAATGGATCATGAGTGAATAATGAATAATTATCAAGCATTCTGTTAACTTAGAACATTTATGAACATAGTTGCAAATTTCCTTTTCTAAAATACTGCTCGAAAACTTTTTTTTTTTTTTTTTTTTTTGAGGGAAGGAAGCAAGAATCATAAATAATGATGAGTCGGGGTGCCAAGGGTCATGGAGAGAGAGAGAGAGAGAGAGAGAGAGAGAGAGAGAGAGAGGGCCACCAATTGCTTACTTTACGTCATCTGTGGTGGACAAAAGCTAACTCTCTCCAATTTGTTGTGCATAATCCCATAATCCTCACCCACATGTGTTACACACTTCACTTTTCAAGTGTCCAACGTACATTGTGTTTATTTACTTACGCCTGCTTACTGCGTTCGTCACTGGTCCCCTTTTCCTTTCCCCCTTCCTTTACTTCTATTGTACTTTTCTTATTCATGCATTTCCTGGACGGAGTTTTTTTTTTTCTTTCTTTCTTTCTTTTGCTCGCGGTATTTATTGGCATGATGTTTGGGGAAGGAGGAGGAGGAGGAGGAGGAGGAGGAGGAGGGAGTCCTCTTTTGTTTGCTCGTCTTGTTAGCGTGTTTTTGTTTGTGTCGTTTGTTTTGGGAGATTCCTGGGACCCGCGTAACCCTCGACACCTTGCTGTTAGTGTTTCATTAAATGATGTTTTTCAGCGGTGATGTAAGTTCTCCTTCGAATATTTAGCTGCTCTTTTCTCATTACCTTCATGTTAGTACAACGGACTGAGGTTCGTGCGAATTGAGAGAGAGAGAGAGAGAGAGAGAGAGAGAGAGAGAGAGAGAGAGAGAGACACATGGATGCAATTAACACTCTCTCAAGAAACCCCATCCTGGGAGGTCGCCCCGAAGTTATGTTAAGGGACAAATGATCCCGCGGCTTCAAAACAACACGGAGGAGAAGAAGAAGAAGAAAAGAGTGGCAGAGGGTTAAAGAAGAAAAAAGGGGTACAGTGGAGCAGTGGAAAGACAAATACCCGAGGACAAAGGAACAGTGTCACCATCACCAGTCATGCTTCTTGCCCTAGCCCGCTGCAGCAGCCGAAGGGGGAAACGAATCCAAGCATCGGTTTCTCTTAGATCTCAGTAGCTCCTTGACGTTGCAAGGTCTCCCTCGGATTTCGGTTCGGCTCAGAGTAAGGCTTGTTGTATTTGCTGGTGTTGTTGTTGTTGGTAAATAATACGCGAGTACTGTTGTATGCGCTGGGGGGGAGGGGGGTTGTAATGGCATAATGGCATCATCTTGTAAGACAGATCTTGAGGTCATTTTGACTGAAATAGAATACGTTCCTAAACTGGTCATTTTTCAGATGGACAACTCGTTGTAATTTCAACTTTTGATAAGATCGGAAATTCCTTTTTCTGATGCTTGATTTATTATTCTAATGTCATAAAAAAAGTTTCAGTCTCCACAGAAAGCAAGCGATATTGCTGTATTTTAATGATCTGCTAACTCATTCTATTCGTACCCTCTAAAGAAAAGAAACAATCCGTCATCAATCATAAAATTATCAATGATAAGTAAAGGGAAAAAAACGGACCCGCTGTCCATCGCGTCTCTCTCTCTCTCTCTCTCTCTCTCTCCTCTCTCTCTCTCTCTATCACGAACCTCAATCCGATCTACTAAGATGAAGCTAATGAGAAAATAGTAGCCAGATATTCTTAGCCCTTTCATTGCCTACAATGCTATCTCTCTCTCTCTCTCTCTCTCTAACTGCCGAACTTCTGCTGACAGACCCGAGGTAACCCGCGTCCCTTGGAATTCCTTGAAGGACCCAGAAACTGATGTGTTTTATGTCCGTGTGCGACATGTCCAAGTGTCTTTTCCCTCCTTGCCCTCGAGAAAGAGGAGGGTCTGCTGCTGCCCCACGGCCTCTGGGTTTGCCTTCGGTCCGACATATGGACAGTGGGGAGACTAGACATTCTCCTCCTCCCTTCCTCCTCCACCTCCTCCTCCTCCTCCTTCGATGTTTGGAGCTACAAGGTCCTCCATCGCTCGCTATACCCCGGGGTACTCCTCCGCGTTTCAGATGACTCGCGAGGAATGTCGCAAGGGGACGGTTCTACGTCGGCGATCGCAGATGAGAATTACGTCTGGGCGAGGACGTCTTAAGGATGAATGTCATTTGCTCAGGCGGGAATAACATGTAAATCTGGCATTCATTACTTTTTATGCCCGTATTAACTGTTCTCGTTATTGAATTGGGTCGGCCTCTGTGGGGAGGTTTGTCGTTTTCTATGATGAATCGCGAATGACCGTTTCTCTATTCCGGTATTTACCGCCGATGACAATTACTATTTAATTCATTCGCGTCACGGATACTAAGTTTTAATTTCTTATAAGCATAAGGAACGAACAGCAATAATATAATGTGCTTACTATCTTTAATTTCTTATAAGTACAACGAACGAACTGCGACAATATAATGTGCTTACGATCTTTAATTTCTTATAAGTACAACGAAAGAACAGCGACAATACGATCTTTCGCCAAAAAAAAAAAAAAAAAAAACTGAATACTCCTGAAAACAAACATAAAGATCTGGAACCGGAAAGGCTACGCGAAGAGGAGAAGAAAGTAAAGAAAGTAAAAAAACGAAAATCCGAATAAACGAGCAGACGAAGGGAGTGGGGGAGGGAGTGAGGGAGAGGCTTCCCCAAGTGTAAGATATTTTAGTTGTTCTTCGATGGCTCGAGTATTTGCCAAGTCGCCCTTGAGGAGCAGTGATAAATGGAATGGCACTTCGGTCACTTGGTAAGGCGGAGAGAGAGAGAGAGAGAGAGAGCATTATCTTTCACTTGTCTTCTTCCCTTCTTCTTGGCGTCTTCTGGTGTGATGCTAATTCTCTCTCTCTCTCTCTCTCTCTCTCTCTCTCTCTCTCTCTCAATGCCACCGACACCAATACTCAAGTGGCTGTATACGAATACGAAGACAGAAAATATTCATAATAATAATAATAATAATAATAATAATAATAATAATAATAATAATAATAATAATAATAGTTACCTTTGATGATCATTTTGTTTTGACCAAGGTGTCTTTACCACCGTTGACTACCGTTTAGGACAATAATTGCCAGTCTCTGTCACTAACTCCAAATACTTCAAAGATAAGTCATCCAGGAGATAAGTGTCAATTAGTCTCCTGGTAATATTATTATTATTATCCTTTTCATTAATTCCATAGGCGAGGTCAATGTCAGGCCGGGGTCGTCTCTGGTATTCAGCTGATATTAATGCTGGTGTAGCTCTGGCATATTATTATTATTATTATTATTATTATTATTATTATTATTATTACAAAACCTTCGACGGCACTCCCTTCCGAGCCTTCTCAAGCCCCTACAGAAACCAGCCTATTACTTCCCGCTCTTACCCCCCTACCCCCCTGCGAATTGTCAGAAGAGACCGTGCGATACCCCTCGGGCATGGACTCTGGCCCCGAGGCCTTCCACCGAAGTGTGACAAATACCGCATTTTGCTAATTACGGCGGGTTCGTGCGCGTGTGCGTGTGTGATGTGATGGTGATTGTGTGCCTCCCCCTACTGCATCTATACAGTACAACTGACCACATGAGAAATCCTTGGTGGTCCTCTCTGTTATGTTGTATACATAAATACATACATATATAGGGATATATATATATATAGTATATATATATATATATATATATATATATATGTATATATATAGACATTAATACATACTATATACAAATATATGAATGTGTGTATGTGTGCGTTTCCATAATTAAGCGTTCAGTAACACAAAACACACTGAAATCAAACTAGTACTTAGAAGACATTCAACACCATCTCCTGTCATAACTGGTTCAAGTATCTTAAAAAAAAAAGTCGTAAGCATTTATTCAATAAAGCCTTGACTACGTCTAAAAGGATTCTTCTTACACATATTCCTGCCACATGAAGTCCCAGCATTAATAAGCCAACGCTGCGTCCTTTTTTTTATGGGAAAATTCACCACGTTCCGTAGGTTCCTCCGTAGGTTCCACAGTTAGTTCCACCATAGGTTCCACTCCCCTCTGCCTCAGGCGGGTCCCTTACGTTGACCACCACTGGGAAAGCGGAGGGGTAAATATGGAGAACGCATATTCAGCAAAAAAAAAAAAAACCAGAGTGCAAACCATGTTATGAGATTATCTTGATGTCGTCGTTTCTTTGCATGTGTAGCCTTTTTTTCTGTCTTCCTATCTCTGGGTATACTTATTCTCTCTCTCTCTCTCTCTCTCTCTCTCTCTCTCTCTCTCTCTCCTCTTCTATGTCGATCTATCAGTTTTGTTCCCATGAGTCAACGCAACAACCGGATTCCAAAATCCTTTTCGTAATTATTTATAGATTATCTGCGTCTTACAGTCTCCGTTCCTCCTATAAAGCGCACCGATTCATTCATTACATCCCACTAACGAAATACTTCCCCTCGAACGCAGATCTATAAAGTACCGCACGAAAAAGAGAGAGAGAGAGAGAGAGAGAGAGAGAGAGAGAGAGAGAGAAGAGAGACTTTCAAGAACGAATTCACACATCGCCGTCAACTCGACAGAAATCAAAGTCGGAAATAAATGGGAGGAGCCGCACTGAAACTGCGATCCATCACTTGACAAGTGGTATGGACATTTGTTGAGGGGAACCGCCGGACATTAACAAATTGGACCGCCCGACCCCCCGTTAGATATTCTCTCTCTCTCTCTCTCTCTCTCTCATATACTTTTAACTCATCTTTTGAAGCGCGAGTTCTGACCGAAGTGCAACCACTGTGGAAGGTTTTCCACAAAGGACAGAGCAGCCTGAAGCCATTCGTCATAGAGATGTGGGACCCGAGACTGGAGTTCTTTTGTCATGTGGTGCCTGACACCCCCTTCTTCTTCTTCTCATCCCCCCCCCCCCTCCCCCTCCCTCACATACACACCCTCTCTCTATCTCTCCCCTCCCTGGCTGGCCCCCCTCCAACCGCATTTACACAATCATACACACGTACATATGCTCTCGGAGTTGTCCATCTGTCCATCAATCGCCCTGCTGCCCATCAATTCTGTGGCCCAGTGCCCCTAAATATTATAAAATACTTCTCATAATTTTCATTTATTTGCCACGTCTCGTGGCTTTCCCGTCGTATGAATAGTTGTCTCACTGGTATACACCGCGGAATGATTTGTTTATATTTACATTTAGCTGGAGTCGATTAATCACAGGTGATAACTTAAATCTGGTGGGACTAAAAAGAAAAGTTTCCATCTTAAAGCCTGTATAGCCAATATTAGCTAAAGTCGTGATATTTTTTTAAAGCAAACTAACCCATATGATGAAATATAAAAGGTATTACTGACAAAGATAAAATTGTATAAGAAAAAAAATGTTATTACTTAAGTAAACTGTTGCTGTAATCTATGAAGGCCCACAAAAACAAAAAATAAAAGGTGAAACTCAGGCAGATAATTAGTAATATGTGCGGAACATGACTCCTAATTCATCTTCTATAAAAATAAAAGAGAAAACCGACATGGCGTACATTTCTACTGCTTCTTTTACACCGATACCTTAGTACGCCGAATAATATTAGCAGCCATTTCTTTTTCCTTCGAAATATGTCCTAGCCACATTCGAGAGCTGCCTGAAGGAGGTGTCCAATGGGCCTCTGTGACAGTGACAGAATCAAGATTTCGCATCCATAGATCAAGCTTGTGGTTTCGACTTTCCGTCTCCTCCTAAGACGAATGTTGCTTTTGGTCTTTCGATTTTTCCGAGGAAGAAGAAGAAAGAGATTTTTCCAAGGGAGAAGAAAGAAGATGGCTTTAGCGTCCGAGGTTTTCACGGGGATTTGTTTGCATTCTATCTCGTTTTTTTTTAACTTCCACCCATCTCCCCACCTCCACAAACCCATTCTCTCTCTCTCTCTCTCTCTCTCTCTCTCTCTCTCTCTCTCTCTCTCTCAATTGATCCTTCAATCCTGGGAATAAAAAGCAAAATAGAATAGAATCCCTCTCTCTCTCTCTCTCTCTCTCTCTCTCTCTCTCTCTCTCTCTCTCTCTCTCTCGTGTGACCAATGACACAAGTTTGGCTACGTTATAAAATGTTCGTGTTTGGGAGTTTATGTTTGCAAAGCTGTTTTGCCTAAAATATTATATTATTATTATTATTATTATTATTATTATTATTATTATTATTATTATTATTATTCATTTCGCACAGCACGCCCTAACGATCTCCTTCGTCTGCTCCTTTCAGACGGCCCGACAGAATGCGCGGACGTCCTGACGTGCGGCGTATGCCAGAAGGACTTCCTGCTGGCCGACATCCTTCGGTTCATCCAACACAAGGTTCATAACTGCCAGGCGCCCACGCAGAACTGCGGCGACTCGGACGCCCACCACCACCACCACCACCACCACCACACGGGAGGCGTCGTCGATGCCGAGGACTCGCCCCGGTCGGCCGCCGCCGCCGCGCCCGCGAGCGGCAAAAACGCCTCCCGCGACCACAACGGCGACGCCGCCGTCGGCGGCAACAACGAGTCCTCCTCCAGCCCTTCGAGTCCGAACTACGACGTCAAGGAGGAGGGGGAGGAGGGGGAGGACCCCAAGGCCGCTGACGACAAACGCAAGAGAGACGACGACGACGGGGCACCGGCCAGGAAGAAGCCCCGGAGTACCCAGGACGCCGAGGCCAACACCACCGATTCAGGTAGGTCCATGCCCGAGTTTCTTTTTTCTTTTTTTTTTTCCTTTCTTTCTTTTTTTTTTTTTTGGGGGGGGGGCGTGGGTGAAGCGGGAAGGGAGAGGGACGTTGGGGGGGAGGGGTACGGGCTCGAGGGCAGTGTTGAATGGAAAGGTTCTTTCTGAGGTCAATATATACATATACATATACACATATATATATATATATATATATATATATATATATATATATATATATATATATATATATATATATATATATATCTCTATCTTATCACATCACTGTAACTCATATATAGACATCAAGCTACAAATGTCCTTTAATATCTAATTCGCTCTACCTGGGAATTTATGTATTTTCATATAAGTTCACCGAAGGGGAATATATATTATATATATATATATATATATATCTATATATATATATATATATATATATATATATATATATATTAATTTATATATATATGTATATTATATATATATATATATATATATATATATATATATATATATATATTAATATGTATGTATATAAGCATGGATAGAGCTATAAATATAAACAGTGTATTTCCTCCGGAAAGGACATGACCCAGAAACGGCAATTGCAAAAATTGGCAAAAAGGCAGTTGAAAGAAATCAAGACTTATCCAACCACACTATAGTACTTATGCAGTTTGTGGCTTTAAGGTGAACGAGAGCGTACGTACGTACGTACACACGACACAGGCGAGAAATGCCGGAAGCTTGCCCCCAACACTCCGGGGTAATCACGATCATTTGCGCTCCTTTGAGGAAAGATTGTGCGGTGTCGTCGCCGACTGCGACGACTACGACGATGTCGCATCGAAAAGAAAAAATGAGTTATTGTCGAGCAAAGGGAGACCATCACCATAACCAGAGCCAAAAGGACTTTAAGTCCTTGACGGGCTGCTCTCTGTGAGCAAGAGCCCGTGCTGACATACAGCCTGCTCAGTCGACAACTAAAAAGATCCAAGTCCTTTACGTGGCGTGGTCTCTATGAGCAAGAGCCCGTGCTGGCATTAGGCCAGCTCACTCAGCAACAACTAAAGATTTAAGTCCTTTACGGGGTGCTCATGAGCAAGAGCCCGTGCTGGCATAAGGCCAGCTCACTCAGTAACAACTAAAGATTTAAGTCCTTTACGGGGTGTTCACGAGCAAGAGCCCTTGCTGGCATACAGCCAGCTCAATTAACAATAAGAAAAGATCCAAGTCCTTTACGTGGTGTGCTCTCTATGAGCAAGAGCCCGTGCTGACATACAGCCACCTCTGTCAACAACAAAAAAGATCCAATTCCTTTACGCGGGGCTCTCTGTGAGCAAGAGCCCGTGTTGGCATAAGGCCAGCTCAATTAACAATAAGAAAAGATCCAAGTCCTTTACGTGGTGTGGTCTCTATGAGCAAGAGCCCGTGCTGGCATACAGCCACCTCTGTCAACAACAAAAAAGATCCAATTCTTTACGCGGGCTCTCGTGAGCAAGAGCCCGTGTCGCATAAGGCCAGCTCAATTAACAATAAGAAAAGACCAAGTCCTTTACGTGGTGTGGTCTCTATGAGCAAGAGCCCGTGCTGGCATACAGCCACCTCTGTCAACAACAAAAAAGATCCAATTCCTTTACGTGGTGCTCTCTGTGAGCAAGAGCCCGAGTTGGCATACAACCAGCTCAATCAACAATTAGAAAAGATTAAAGGCCTTTACGTGGTGTGGTCTCTATGAGCAAGAGCCCGTGCTGGCATACAGCCAGCTCAATCAACTACAAGAAAAGATCCAATTCCTTTACGGGCTACTCTATAAAAAAAAAAAAAAAAAACGTGCTGACATAAGGCCAACTCAACAATAACAGACGACCCGAGTCCATCGCGAAGGCGAAAGGAGCAAGCAAGCAAGCATTCGCCATCTGTCGCAGCCCGCTTCCATTAAAAGGGGCCACGCGAAGGTTAAGACTTGACTAAAAAGAAAAAAAAAGACAATAATAGATGAATAAATTCCCGGGGTCGTCAATATCAGCCTTACATAACCTACCCATTTACAGAGATGACTTGAACCACCCCGATCAAGTCGCCTGGATCGTCCCGTTTCAGGAAGTGTGGAAATAAGTAATAATAAGTAGCCATGAATTATGTACGGATGGCCGATCTCCCTATCTCCTGCATTAGCACAGAGCTCCTAAATCTATCGCATTTATGCCGGGCCTACGGCAGCGGGTTGTGGGGGGGGGATGGGGGTTGTGATTGGTGGGGAGGGGGAAGGGGAAGGGGGAAGGGGAGGGGGGGTGGGGTGGACGGGGGGTTGGGGGTTATGGTTAGGAAATGGGACACAGAAGCGATGAAGATCGCCAGATATTCAAAAATGAAGACTGGGGGCATATCTTTTACAGCCTGGAATTCCAGAAGTCATATTGGAAGGTTATATATATATATATATATATATATATGTTATATATATAATATATATATATATATAGCTTATCACTCTCCATCATACTATACCTCATCAGTTTCAACTTGCGAATCTAATACCCAGCAATTGGTTATTCCTTTCTATCGACGTAACTGGAATTACAGTATATTAGTTTCACTGTACATTTTGATTTCTCCGGGCGAGGGCCCGGCATCCAAAACACGCAAAAGTTTCCCAACAAGACATTCGAGAAACCTCCTCCTCCTCCTCCTCCTCCTCCTCCTCCTCCTCCTCCTCCTCCCCTCCTCCTCGTTCTAAAATTTAAGCCTACGGCCCAATCACAAACAGATCTTTGAAGCGTGTTAAAAGAACCGGGCGTAGGTTCTCTCTTAATTGGTTTAAAGAACCCTCATATATCATAGGTAACAGTGTTAGGGCATTTGTTAAGATGGGCTGTGGTGGGTGGGTGGGGTAGGGAGATGTGGGAGGAAGGAAGGAAGGGAGGGAGAGAAGTGGTAGGAGGTTAATGGGAAGGGCGAGAAGGGGACAGAAGATGGAGAGGGTCGGCTCACTGAAAACAAATCTACGGGTCGACACGCCACGTTCTGCGCCATAAGACTAATTGAGAGGCCATGTTTGGTGCCTCTTCTCCATTTTTCCTTGTTTTCCTTCTCGTCTCTCTCTCTCTCTCTCTCTCTCTCTCTCTCTCTCTCTCTCTCCTCTTCCGTTTCCATCAAAGAATGGGGTTCTTTCTGGACTTTTGCTTGCCTGCCGTTTTTGTTCCAGCGCAGTCTTTGACAGGCATTGAGACTTTGTTTTACATTCTTAAGACTTTTGATTTATGATTGTGTCATATAGGTATTTTCGTTAGGCCATAACACTACTTTTTACTTCATTTTCGCTAATGCACATCGCCTTAGAACTGAAATTCCGTAGGTTCTGACCGTCAACATAGCTTGTTTTTACAGTTTGTCTCTCATACTTCTCATTTTTCAGTCTAATCTGGTTACTTAGTTCAACCAAAATCACTCTTGATCCAGTCTTCAATATCAGTATGAAACAGCTACGTTCAATGAAAAATTACTTCTCTCTCTCTCTCCTTTGTCCAGGAATTTCTGCTCAAACATCCTTCCTTTTTTTTTAAATTCTTTTTTCTTTTCTTATATTTTATCCCAATCATTTGCCGTCCTATTTTCGGAATTATCTTTTTTTTTCCAGAATTTGATCTCTGTCGCGTTCCTTATCCTGTCACCCTGACACTGTTGCCTACCCATCCTATATATACCATTCCATAGCCACCCCACCCTGATAACACACACCGCCCCCGCCCCCCCCCCCCCGCCCCCCACAACGCCATTGCTTCTCTCTATCCAACCCCCTTCTGCGACCTTCTACCGACGTCGGCGCCCGAGTTCTTTTATTGGTGGGGCTTCCTGTCCAGAGCGACTCGGCGCCAGCAGAGGTTGGAGAGAGAGAGAGAGAGAGAGAGAGAGAGAAGCGAGAGAGAGAGATAGAGAGAGAGAGAGAGGACCTTTCTTAACGTAGGGGATATAAGGGAGATAGGATGGTTGGGAACGAAGATCGAAAAATATTTTGAAACGGATTTGTCTGATGTTGTGATCTTTTTCTTTACTATGTCTAGATTTAATGTTTTTGTCTGCAATATTTATCGATATTTAATCGTGCAGGTTACGTAAGCTTTGATGATTTGAATGTAAAATTCAGTACATAAATTTATAGATTCCCATTGTTATCACCTCGAAAGTCAACCAAATATCATACACTAAAATATATGAATGGTGATACAATCCTAAATGTCTATCAACTGCTTCACGTTCAGTTTTTTCGGCATTTCAACTGCTCAACTAAAATTGCTGCAAACTGCTTAATGTCCAACGCTTTCGATGATTCAGACCCTTGGGCGGAATACTTTCATAAATTATTAATGAAGTCGAACAAATATCTACTGGTTATCTGAATTCGGAATATATATATATATATATATATATATATATATATATATATATATATATATATATATATATATATATATATATATATATATATATTTTTAGTATGAAATAAAAAATGGTCATGCCTGAAAACATTACAATCTTACGTTTGTGAAAAGTCATGAGAAAAGCCTTCAACGGAATTCATTTTTTTTTAGTTTCATAGTCACTTTTAGGAAGTATTGTTAGATGCAATTCATGTTTCACTATGGTTAAGCTGCACTATCCTTCCATATATGGATAGGATACTATTCTGTCGTTCCGGGAAAGTATACTATTCTTCTATTTTGTCATTTCTGAACACCTATACTATCCTTTCAGGGTTCGCTATTGTAGATTATTATCCTTCTCTCCTTGAGTCGTACACTGGAATAGTTTGCTATTCCCGTCGTCTTGGGATAGTACACGCTATTCTGCTGAAGATCTCTGCTGAACATTTCTGCTGCTTCTTCTGGTGCTGCCGGGGTTGGGGGTTAGGGGGGGCGCGAGCTTGGTCGCAAAGAAGTGGCCCTGGTCGTTACGGAGGGTATTGGATGGGCCAAGTGTCCGGTGAGCTGCCGAACTGACAATTCTTTGGCCTTCTTTATTATCGCCGTCTTCCTCCGCTCCCTTTCCTCGCCGTCCTCTCTACCTTCATCAACCCCCCCCCGCCCCCCCTCCTCCTCTTCCTCCTCCTCCTCCATCTCTTCTTGTGTCACTTTTGTTCTAGACTGCGGTATCAATCTTTAATTTGGCGCTGTTCCATATATAGATATATATATATATCTATATATATATATATATATATTTATATACTATACTATACTATATATATTATATATATATATATATAATACTACATATATTTTATATAGTATATATATATATATAATATATATATATAAATGAAAACAGTATATCCTCATGTATTGTGTACACTATTGGCTTATGATAAATTTAAATCTCCCGGATTTCTTGGCACAATAAAGTAATTTTAAAGGCAAAAAAACCCAAAACCTCGTAGAGAAGCATCATCAAGTCACTCGCGGACAACAAAAATACCGCGTGGAGAACGCTTCCTATAGCATAGTTAATAGATATTCCGCCATAACAGTTGATTGACGTGTAATCAAGCGTCATGACGTGTCTATGTAAATCACCAAAAGATGAAGGTACTGTTGCCCTCGATACTTAGTCAACAGAGAATGCCATATGGGTTGGGACGCTAAGTCACCCAGGCAAATCAATCAATCGGGTTAAGAAAACATTATGTAAAATAATTGTATAAAATTTCTCATATACATATATATATATATATTATATATATATATATATATATATATATATATATATATATATATATATATATATATAAAGGTTTTTGCCACGAAGGAAAAATGAAAAGCGAAATAGCCAAGCACTTTCGGTCTAGTGCGACCCTTTACTCAGGAACTCAGGAACAACTGTTATTTATACATAGCATCACGTTTTATATACTTCGTGATCAAGATATTCATATATATATATATATATATATATATATATATAGATATGTATTATGTTTATTAAAATATATATATATAGATATATATGTGTGTGTGTGTGTGTGTGTGTGTGTGTGCGTGCGCGTGCACGTATAATACAGGTACGTACGTACTCCAGTTCATGACCATTACCTCACATCCCTGTCTAGCATTTCATGAACCCGCACTGGGTCAGTAGAACTTCTGCACATCTGTCATTTCTTCTCCCTCCCTCCTCTCACCTCCTCTTTCAATCCCCCTACCACTTTCCCCCCCTCCTCCTCCTGTCGCAAGATTCCCACACCCACCCCTCCCCATCCCCCTCCTCCCTCAGGTCCTCCAAACATGCACCTGCTGGCTGTCCCCCGCCCATCTTCGCTACCGAAGGATTCCCTTTTCGTAATTTCCGGATTGCAGACAAAGAAGCAGACCGTCTGTACCTTCGGATCAACTGTTTCTTTGAAATGGTCACTTTTTTTTTCTTTTCATTGCCAATCTAAGCGACTAATATAATTATTTCTTTTTTGTCATGGTCGTTCGACCTATCATGGGTTATGCAGTTCTTTAAATTGCGCCCAATAGCTGGATGAAATTATATATATATATATATATATATATATATATATATATATATATATATATATATATATATATATATATATTTTATGAGATCGTATAAACTCATATTGATCGAGTTGTTTATATGGTCTTTTTTTGTTTTGCAGAATCGAGGACTGAGAAGTATACCAGTCCTTTATTCGGACGTCATGTTTCCCGTTAGTGTTCGTACATTCCTATAGTTGTTCTCAAAGTGTATGCTATATCGAACGACGAAACACTTGAAATTTTCTGTATTTCTTCATTCTACAAAACATTTAGTACTTCTGCTTGCCTATATGGAGGCCTCTTCTCCCAAGTTGTAAAGCAATGGTTTGCATTAAGTCCGTAATAAAATGTTGGAACAGGGTGCATGGTTGACCTGCTTGAAATAGAATGATCCGGTCTGGTGGTGTGGACATCTGACCTCGGGCCAAACCCACAAGAGTCGTGCTGTGCCGGCGATGAATAACCGCTTAGTCGGAACTATACTATACTAGAATAACGGAGGTGAAACTTGTGAAACTTTCCTCATTCTCATACACTTGGCCTGACCCTCCCATCAAAAATATTACCTTTTGCCGTCTGCATTATGCGAAGAATGATTTCAGGAAGCGTTCGATCACTAACGCTTATTGCATTTCAGCCTGAAACGTCTTCAAGACGAGCAACGGTGCCGATACAGCCAGAATTCAGGCCTTTTGTCGTATGCATATTGATAGAATGATTTCTGGATGCATTTCAGCCTGAAACGTTGTCAACGTCAAGACGAGCAGCCGTGCCGATACAGCCAGAATTCAGGCGCGATTTTGACCGTCGCTCTCCTTTGCACCTGCAGCCTGGAAGCGCCTTGAAATGATGGAAATTGCGCGAGCAACGTGGAGACGTGATTTACCCCTGGGTGAAAACAGAACAGAGCCACCCAAGGGGAAACAAAAGTAGCTCCGGCTTTTGTTCCATTAACCTTGATAGCTTTGTCCAGTGCATATAATTAAGAGTTATTGCAAGCTTGGCCAACAAAGGATTTGAGGGGTCGGGTGGGGAGTTTGGGAAGGAGGGGAATCATAATGGATTGGGGTATTGGTATGGGAGGGGTACTATGGCACTACCCACCCACCCCTCCCCCTAAACCCTGACCTCCACTCTTGGCCCCTGCGACCGCACCATTCTCACCCTGCGGCACTCACTGCACACGGCGGCCATACAGGACTAAGCACTGGCGGAGGAGGGACCCAGGACCCCCACCCTTATGGTGGCCGTGGGACGTCTGTGCCTTATGGGGCCCAGAGAGGGAGGGAGGGAGCGGACCCGCTCAAGTTAATATTCGACTGCGCTTTACCTCCGAGTCATTTGGCCGGGCGGATTTCGGGCTTTGGTACCTACCTACCTACCTACCTACTTATACCTGTTGGTCAGGTTCTTCGGTCATTTTCCCACGTTCAATGAGGATGAGAGACGCAGCAGCTCCCCTGGATGGAAAAGTCAAGGTCCAAAGTATTCTGCTAAAAATAGGGGACGGTTTGTTCTAATACTCAAATTGATGATTGGTGTACCCTGAGGATTTATTACTGCAGAAATATATATATTTTTTACTTTTTACATATTTCCGAGGCATGTACTTCGGTAAGAAATATGAATCGAGGCGCAATGTTGGGATTATGGTCAATGGCCGGAAATTGTTTCAAGGAGGCAGAAGCTTCAAAGTCCCATAAATAACGTGAAATGCAGCATTGAGGAAAAGACAAGTTATTGTAGTAAAATATATATATATATATATATATATATATATATATATATATATATATATATATATATATATATATATATATATATATAAAGGTCAAATTATCCACCACATAACATTCATCAATAATTTTCCAATCATTTTAAAATTAGATTACTTTAGAAAGTCCTGCCTCGTTCCATATAGAGCTCTTTCGCACAGTGCAGAATAGCAGGCAAAAGCGTAAGGCTTAGTGGCCCAGGGCCCACTATAACAGAAGACAGATTATAATAACCGACCACTGAAAATGTGGCCGTAGGCTGAAAACGAGAATCGCCGTGGCCGTACGGAAACCATTTCACCGACACAGGAGAACCGAGTGAAATAAGGTCGTGATAAAGTAACCGATCAGCAGAGACGAGCGGCTGCGGAAAAAAAGGCGATTATTACCGGCCATTACGGCCGCGAAATGCAGGTGCATTGCTTACCAAGTCGGTCGGTCGGTGGTGAGCGCTACGTATACTACGACGAGGAGGAGGACGACGCTGGTTGGCCTGGTACCTTGGCACAGTCAGCAGTCGGTCGCTGTTGTAAAAGGGGCCGACGCATCCGGTGTACCCTTGGGCAGTGGTCAGTCCTGGAAAAGTGCCTGGGGCAGGGAGGAGGCGGCAGCAGCAGGCAACGCTCACCTAACACACGCATACGAACGTTCGCATGTACACACACACACGTAAAACGGCTACTCCTCGCCTCCCATCCATCCATCGCCTTACCGCGGAGCGAACAAACCGACCGACGACGGCGCTGCCGGACAACCCGAAGGGCCTTTTGCTGTTTGTAAACCAGGAGGTTCGTATAACCACCGGGAGGAGGGTCCTCGCACCAGGCACTGCCCGTCGTCCTCACCTGTCTTCGCATTATGCTTTCGGGGACTTTTCTCTCAGATTGGGGATAAGCGGTTTTTTTTTTTGTCTACCTTTCCTTTTGAAAGCGTTTGTTTTTTCTACTTTCCATTTGAAAGGAAGAAACGACTTGCGATTGAAAACAATATATATATATATATATATATATATATATATATTATATATATATATATATATATATATATATATATATATATATCTGATGGGAATTATGATTTTATTATTATTGATTAAAAGAAAACCTGATGATTATCTAAATGCAGTCTGTCTGTATTGCAAATTAACTTCAGCTCTTTCTTATTCAGGCTGTCTCCTATCAAATTCTCTTTAACCTTTTCTTAGAAAATTGTCAATTTAACTAACAAAACGCATTGTCTTAATGAGTTGTCCACCTACTTTAGCATTTGTTTCTTGTAAACTGCTCAAGTCGTATGCAATATCAATTGGATATGCCCCTTATTTCTATTGTAATTTAATTATTTCAACGATCAACTTCTACTGAATCGTTACACTTCCTTGTAGAAACTGATATAATTATAGAAGATGCTTTCAGTCAACTGATCTTCTAATAGTAAAAATTCATTCTGTTATCATAAAAGTAAACAGATGTCTTATGAAAGAGACAGCTTTCTTATGGATGAAATGTAAAAAAGAAACATCTTGATAATACATCCTTTCGCAAAAGAGATTCAGTTTACATTTTTTTTTTTTTTTGTGAACGAAGCTAAGTTCTAACAAAGTTATATTTTTCATGTAGGACGGAGTTTATATAAAGAACTATTAACTTGATAGCGCATACTTTCGTAAAAACAAATGCAATCTAAAACCATTTTTTTCAACGAATTTAAGTTTTAGCAAAGCTTTATTTTCGTGTAGGACATTGCTTATAAAAAGAACTAGAACATTGCGTAAAAAAAACTAGGACATTGTGTATAAAAAGAAATAGGACATTATGTATATAAAAAAAACTATTAGCTTGACCAATATTCCGGTCCTCCATGACCTGGATATACATTTCTCGGTCACGACGGTGCATTTCGAACAAGGCTCAAACCCAGCTGATAATGGTGGTATTGGGCTGCAAAGCCGAGGAGGAGTTTCTGGGCTACGCTCATGAGAGACCAAGTAGTAGTAGCCAGCAGGTTCAAAGGTCAAGTGGAAAAAAAACTAGGCCGGATGTGGTCTTCAACATTCGCGGTCCATACTGAGAGAACCTAATTATAATAATGATGGTTGTTATTATATATTGTTGTTGTTATTAGTATTATAAGTCGTGCAGTGCAGGGTCCTTTGTAGCAAGTGATAAAGGCTGGATCAGATCTGAATGGAAGTGTACATTTATATAATATATGTATATATATACTAGATAATATAATTAATATTATATATATTATATATAGCTATATAATATAGATATAGATCTAGATAAAATTATGATAATAGGATATCTATATAGATATAGATATAGATATAGCTATATATATATATATATATATTAATATATATATATATAGATTATAATATATCGATATATTATGTATAATATCTATAGATATAAATATATATTATATATATAATATATATACAGACAATACATCAATACATACATGCATACATACACATAACGTGCGCGCGTGTGTGAAGTAATTGAATGCAGTCCCCAATTTCCCTTTGGTGGCATTGAATAATTTACAACAATTGCTGTGCAGATCGACCCCTGCATTTATTAAGAGTCCTTAACCTTGATTCTACAGAGCATCCTTTTCCATCACGGGATATACTTTGGTTTTGCATGCATACATAGGCGTCGCAAGTATTATTCCCCAGTTTTTACTTGGAAGGATCCCCATCACATTCCTTCGCGGCTGAGGAGTCCCTAGTACCTCCTCCTCCTCCAAGCGCCGCTGGTGCCGGGGGTGGGGGGGTGGGGGGGTGGGGGGGGAGGACGTGGACAGCAGAAAGACATGTGGCCCAAAGGAAGGCAAACTGAAGTTTGAGAGCCAGAAGGACCCGAGCGCCGGATGGCGAAAAGTCCTTCTTGCCGGTCCCCTAGATAGATCATGGCTCTCCGAGTCCTGGGCAATAAGATCTAAAAAAGTACATCCTGGGTGTCACTTGCACATGGTGATAACAAGGTGTTTCCTGCACGGCAAGGGGAGGGGGGGATAGCAGCCCCTCCCCCCCTTCTTCATCTCAACCAAATTAGCTTTCTTCTCCCTCTCCCCGCCCCACCCCCTTCCACCTCTCTTCCGAATATGCTATCCTTAATCCCCCCATAAATTCACCCTCCCACCTTCCCCCCCACGCCCCCCATCTTCTCCCCAACCCACCCACCCACCCCCACCTCCCAACCACTTCTCTCTCACGTGGCACGTGCGACATCCCCGCTAGCTCATCCTCATTTATTCATAGGGTCTGCAAGACGTCCCAGAGGTATCCAGGCCACCACAACTGGATTTTGTGGGGTTCGGTTAATTCATTCGCTCGCCTATTGACGCTGTTGTTATTATCATCATCATCCTCTCTGTCTTGCCGACTGTTTCCGGCGAGATGCATTCCGGGAGTAGACACGAAAAGCGAGCACGAAATAAGAAGGTATTTAAGAACATTCCCTGATGACACATAAAAGCAAATAAGCAACAAGATTCCCATAAAATAAAGTAGAAGTTGAAACTTCCAAGACGATGAAAAACTAATAAACG
>NC_087218.1:47770371-47780371 GCF_015104395.2 Macrobrachium nipponense
TTACCCATCAATCTGCCCCATTGTCAATAGACAGATACATACCCGGTTAACGATATCATCTTTATACCATTCTTCTGATTGGGCAGCCGTTATGATCCGTCACTAAAACGTGTGTGTGTGTGTGTGTGTGTGTGTGTGTGTCGTTACTGTCTGTTTAGTGTAAGCCTATCCCCTTACCTTCATTCCTCCACGGCCATATGCCAACCATTGCAATACGTGCGGGCAATTGAGTTATCCATATGCCAACCGTTGCAATACGTGCGGGCAAGTGAGTTATCACCTGTCATCGTATAGGTGTTATCGTGTGCCATTCTTGTTATCTGGACGACCTGAGAATGCGATGCTGTGAGCCCTCCAGATGGAAAGAATGCGATAAGGGAATACGAGGTCATAATTATGACCTCTCTCTCTCTCTCTCTCTCTCTCTCTCTCTCTCTTTAACGTCATTTTTATTGTGTATTTTTATTTACATCGGTTTTTTAATGGGGACTTTTTATAACTGTAAAGTATGTATTTTTTTCTTCATTTGATAAAGAGGTTTAATTCATTACTCAAGCTTGTCGGCAGCAATATTTAAGGATTAAATAAGTTTGTGTATACTATAGATGATATATATATATATATCATATATATATATATATATAATATAATATAATATGCATACATATGTATATGTATATCAATCTATATATATAGAAACGTAAATAATGTATATGTACATACGTATACATACATGCATATATACATTTACACACAGAATAAAGAAAGAGAACAACTCTATCCCCAGCCGAACGACAAAGCCAGACTTCCTTACCCCCCACCCCCCCCCACCCCCACCCCGGGCGAGCTGCAATAGGCCGCCCATAAATCAAGAATCCTTGCAATTTGTCAGAAATCTTCGATCGCAGATAAGGGGCTGCCCTAGAGAGAGAGAGGGGGAGGAAAAAAAAAAACAAGGGCCGGGCCAGGGTTTATCAGATTTCGTAGGAAGGGCAGCAGTACTAATGGCCTTGCACATCTACATCTACAGGAGACACGCAGGAGGAGGCTGAAGAATCGGGTAACATGTTTATTTAGTCGGGGGAGACGGACATGAAGCGATAGCATCATCAGTGGTCTCTTGCATGTGGGCCAGTTTTGAGACCTCTAGACGGGGATTTTTTTAGTTCTTATTATGGACCTTACTGTTTGTTTGGATTTCTGTTCGTTGCTGCTATTATTATTATTATTATTATATTATTTATTATTATTATTATTATTATTATTATTATTATTATTCGAGAAACAAATCTACAGTTATGTTTATGTATACATATTTCAAGATAAATCTATACATATTCCCTAAATCTCTCCGTAGAGATTTATCTGCAAATATATATACATACACATACGTATTATTATTATTATTATTATTATTATTATTATTATTATTATTATTCAGATTGTACGTTATTTCCCATTATTATACAGTCCGATGACTTTAAATTCCGTGTTATTATATTATTCTAATAATTTCTCGGGTATTATTGTTATTGCTTGTCTGAGAGAGAGAGAGAGAGAGAGAGAGAGAGAGAGAGAGAGAGAGAGAGAGAGGGCATAAGCTATTTCATCATGCCCGTCTGCTCTACATTTACCAACTCATTCATTCTTGCATTATGGCGTCTAAAATATTTCCTCCATGCCTCTGGGACAAACAAAACGCATTAATCGACGTGGCAATCGAGAGAGGGTGCAAATAAACAAAAGCAATTCTATCGCCTTGCGTCTCTCTCTCTCTCTCTCTCTCTCTCTCTCTCTCTCTCTCTCTCTGACACACACACCTCCTTGTGTGGTCGGACTCATTTTATTAATGATTCTTCTGTGTCTATTTAAAGAAAACAGAAGTTCCATTTGCTTATTATTATTATTATTATTATTATTATTATTATTATTATTATTATTATTATTATTATTATATATCTTTGTTGCATTTACATTTAATTGCGGTTGTTATTTTTTTCGTGGTAGGTTAATCAAATTGTCGAGTAATAATACTTTTAAAACAGTATATAACCTATATTATTATTATTATTATTATTATTATTATATTATTATTATTATTATTATTATTATTATTATAAACCAAAGAAACTAAACATAAGAATATAAATAATTATTAAATTGTCGTATGATGATCATACATTTAAGTAATCTGAAACCTACCTAAAATTCATTATTATAATTATTAATATCGTTATTAAAACAGAGAAGCAATATAAAACAAAATATAAACAAACAATGAGAAATTATCCCGGTTTTTCCCCAACACTCAATTAAACAAATTAAACAACGTCACTAAAATCTTAAAGCCCGAGAGCTTTCAGCAAGTCCCATTGTGTGACGTCATTACGCTAACGTATTTCAGCCCTTTCTCTCTCTCTCTCTCTCTCTCTCTCTCTCTCTCTCTCTCTCTCTTCTCGCCGACGCTGGGGTAGTTAGCAGGGTCTTAATTGTTCCCATATGCGTCCTACATACGGATTTACAAGTGAGGAAGACTCGCCGCTTCTTTTTGTATTTTATTTTATAAGCTTTTGATATTCCGATGTCCTCTGCGCTTGTGTTTGTTTATATGCCTCTGGGTTTTACTTGTTACTTGTAATTATTTTGGCTTTTTCAGTTTGTGGTGTGCCTCTTAATCTGTATTTAAGATGAAATGTCTATGTTCGTGTTGTATATATATCTATATATATATTATATATATATAATTATATATATAATATATATATATATATATTATATATATATACATATAAAAAAAAAAAAAAAAAAAAAAAAAAAAAAAAAAAAACTATATATATACTATATATATTATTATAATAGATACATATATTATATAGTATATATAATATATATATATATATATTATGTGTGTGTGCGTGTGTAAAACAAAAAGACAAGAGAATGGGGTCACGGGGTTTACTAACTGGTGAGAGATCGAAGGAGGAGGAGAGAGGAGGAGGAGGAGGAGGAGGAGGGGCGTGGGGGTAGGGGTATATTTGGCCAGAGGAGGGGAAATCATGTTGGGGGAGGGGTTTGTGGATGAAGGGTGGGGGCCGGCTATCGGGATGGATTAGGCTGTAAGATGGCCGGTCCATACGGTCGCCAGTGATGAGTAAAACATGTAAATAAGCGTTGGTCCAGCTGGTTGGTGACGGTACGCCCCCGAACCCCCTTCCTCTTCCCCCCTGCCCCCACCCCCTTCCCATGGTCCGTCATGTGGCGTACCCTCAGTTGGCCATTACTTCGTTCCCCTGCCTTTCTTCCCCCAAGTTCAGGTTTTTTTTTTATTATACGTGGCTGGCATGTTTTTTTTTTTTTTTTGTTTTTTTTTTTTTTTCTTTTATAAAAAAAAACTGATATCAAAAGAAAGCTGACTCTTGAACGTATTTATAGGATTTGAATACGCTAAGGGTCACTCTGTTAAGCGCTGTTTTTTATGTCAGTAGTTTGATGAACCTTTAATAGTAATTTTGGTATTTTTCTATCTTGGCTCGATGTGTGAAATTCACACCAGTGCATTTCATTCGAAATAAAGCACATTATTATTATTATTATTATTATTATTATTATTATTATTATTATTATTATTATTAAATGCTTTAGCGTCTCATTATAACAATATACATTAAAATTCACAATAGTGAATAGGTACCCTGTTGAAATCTTACAAGAGGTGTATTAATCTGAGCCTTAAGAAACCGACGTATTTAGATAAAAAAAAAAATCTATAGAAAAAAGAGAAAGAAAGGGGGTGAGTAGAGTTACCTATCCTGACTTTTAAGGGGGGTCCGTCCTTTTCCAAATACGACGACAACCACCCCCGCCCCCACTGCGCGGTAAACCAATGATTGTTTCCAAAAGATCAACGCTGTCGCTTTTTTATAAGCCGAAAGGCGACGCCCAGAGAGTGCCGCGGCTGTCGCTTTATCCCTGTCTCTCGGCTCCTTGTGGCACCGAGACTTAGAGCTCTCTCTCTCTCTCTCTCTCTCTCTCTCTCTCTCTCTCTCTCTCTCTCTCTCTTCTCTCTCTCTCCTGTATGCAATTACACGCGGTCGTTTTATGTAGGAGTTGTAATACCTTCAGAATTTCTAAAAGTCGTAATGTTTACACGATTACTTTGTGGGGAAAAAAGTATTCTCTCTCTCTCTCTCTCTCTCTCTCTCTCTCTCTCTCTCTTCATCTAAGATTGTAATGTTTTAAACAGCTTCATTTTATTCGGAAAAAAAGTGGCACTTTCTAGTATGTGTTCATTTCCCACAGAGTTCATTCCCCACCTCTCCTGATAACAAGTAAATTCCTACTTCCCCTGTTTCTCCCTCACTTTCACCTGCCGGAACTCACACCTGCGAGTGACCTGGTGGGGTCAACGAAACCAGCTAGCTCTCTCTCTCTCTCTCTCTCTCTCTCTCTCTCTCTCTCTCTCTCTCTCTCTCTCTCAGTTTAGGTCAAGATTTCGAATTCATTTGTAACCCAGGCAGTTCAGTTTTATGATTTTTTATACCCACCAAGATAACAAGATTATTTTTTTTTCTTTTTTGTGGTACAATCATTCACGTTCAAAGCAAATTATTCAACGTTATCATGAAGCGTCAAGTCATTTACTTTCCCATCTGATTTTATTTGTTAATAAAAAGGCTGAAAATGTCCTCACTCCAGAGAGAAGCAAAAGCTTCATTGCGACGTAACACTCACTCAGGCTTGACACTTTTACTGTAAGCTGTCTCCAGGCGAATACGTCAGGTCTCCTCGTCGTAAGACTAGCCATGAAATTATCTTCGTTGAAGCGAGAGATCGAACGGGACGACGCCAGGGATAAAAAAAGAAAAAAAAAAATCCTATAACGAGACGCGAAGTTATTTGAAACGGATAATCCGTCATTTCGGGTAACTCGGAATGCGTTCGTAAATGACCCGACGGTCATTGTTCGCAAACTCGAGAAACCCCCCCCCCTCCCCCCCCCTCCCCCCCCCCCCCCCCCCCCACCCCCCCCCCCCCCCCCCCCCCCCCCCCCCCCCCCCCCCCCCCCCCCCCCCCCCCCCCCCCCCCCCCCCCCCCCCCCCCCCCCCCCCCCCCCCCCCCCCCCCCCCCCCCCCCCCTCCCCCCCCCCCCCCCCCCCCCCCCCCCCCCCCCCCCCCCCCCCGACCCCCCCCCGCCCCCCCCCCCCACCTTGTTCGCACTCGAGAAAACCCCCCCCGCCCCCCCCTCGAAAATAAAACTGTCCCGTTGGATTGCTTCGAGGAGGTGGAAGCGCTCCATTATCGCCTCATGTTAGTTATTGCAGTGCCAGGTATCGGAGTAATAACATCTCCTCCTCCCAACCCCAAACTCGCCCCCCCAACCCCCAGCAGCAGCAGCAGCCGAGTCCAATAGGTAATATAAACACAGAGGATACCGGGGCAATTATTGGTGCCCAGTATGGATCCCCTCGGGAGTGCCACGTGCCAAACTGCTTCCATCAGCTTTATCTCCCATTTTGGTGGGTTCCTCCTCCTCTTCTTTTTTGTGTGTGTGTCTTTTCTGTCGTTTGTTTTTCCGTTATTACCTGTTCGTGTTTCGGCGAATTTTATTGTTGGTCTTTTGGTGCAGAATTGTGCTTGGTGTGAAGATGTTAACTCGCTTCACATTATTCAAATCTCTGAAAGTCAGTGGCAGGTACGCCTTCTCTCTCTCTCTCTCTCGCCTCTCTCTCTCTCTCTCTCTCTCTCTATATATATATATATATATATATATATATATAATAATATTATACACATATATATATACATATATATATATATATATGTATATATATATATATATATATATATTATATATATATATATATCCCTCTCTCTCTTCGACCTTTTCAACATTTACTACTTATTTCTCTCTCTCTCTCTCTCTCTCTCTCTCTCTCTCTCTCTCTCTCTTTTCGACCTTTTCACCTGCTAGTCTCAGAGCTTGACCCCATCACCTCCAGCACGGGTGGTCATGACTGCAAACGACTGAAAACTATTCTTTGATTGTGTCACTTCGTCAACAACACCACCACCGCGCCACGGCAGCCATCTGTGTCTTCGAGTTCTTGTCTGTTTATCTGTCTGTCTGTCCGTCTGTCTGTCTGTCTGCCTGGCTAACCCTCTGTCTGTTTGTGTTGATCCGTCACTGTCCAGTTCTTTGTGACACCATCTGTTAGTTTTCCTCGGGTGTTTTTTTTTTTTGTGCTTTATTTTTCTTTTGCAAAGACGCTCCCTGTTCTTCTTTTGTTGTTCTGGCGCCTCTCGGCTGGGCTGTTGGTTAAGTCAGTTCGTCCCTCGCCGTCGTCCGACTTTGTAGGTTATGAAAACTAACGCCAGGAGCTCATTAGCAGACAAGGCCTATGAAGGACGACGCCGCACTATTAGATAAATAAGAGGGCAATCAATCACACAGGTCATCAAGAGCGTATAAAGCAAGGAAGAAACACAAGAAAGAAATCGAGAGGTAGAAGAATAAGCATCATGTATGACCAACATGAAGGAAAAAAAAACCAAACAAAGAAAATCAAAAACAAAGAGAACCGCCAAGAAAGAAACCGAGGGAGAGAAGAATGAAGACATTAAGTCTTTGAAGGTTTACGACGAAGCTTTGGAGGGGGTATTTCGTGGGTCAGATATGACGAGAAGGGATCATGCCCCTCTTGGGGCAGCGAAACTAGGCTGCCATGCCCCCATGTGTACCACCTCTTCAGGTTATCTGTCCTTGGGTGAAGACCCCTACTGCCAATTCCGCTCCGGGGGGTAGAGCCAGAAATGACCTCAGAGGAATTTTTACATTTTTTTTTATTCGGCTGAAATTTTATTTTTATTTTTTGGACATTTTCTAAGGATCCCGATGGAAAATATGATTTAAATTCCTCATGATGATTGAACAGAGTACAAAATGGACCACATTTTGGGAACATTAACTGTACGATTGACGAGGAGAAAGCACTGTATTGTAGAATTCCCGAATGTGGAGGAAAGAGAGTTTATCGAACATTTTGAAGAACAGATGAAATCAATTTTAACGAGATGACAGAAGGGAAGAAAATATGTCCGGTGAGAGATTAATAAGGCGTCCCATAATATCTACAAAGTAGGGCTCTATGTTATTGTAAGTATTTTGGTTGGAGTATAAGCAATGTCAGTTAATGGCACTGAAACTGGCGCCTTTTGAGCACAGTTATCATTAGTGTTTGCCTTTCCTCCTCCTCCCCCTCCTCCTCCTCCTCCTCCTCCTCCTGTCATTAGAGCGGAAACGCTTAGCACCTGCCATCTTTTTTTTTTTAGTTTTTCTCTAGTTCCTTTGTTTTCCTCGCACATATCCCCATTTCTTGTCTCTCGCCTTCATTCTGGTGAAACGTACGTGGTTAAATTTGATAGGCACCCTCTCTCTCTCTCTCCTAGCCTCGTTCAGCGCACAAACTTAATTGTCCTGCGTTCGATTCCCGAACCGGAAGATGAAAGACATGAAAGATTTTCCTGAGAGAGAGAGAGAGAGAGAGAGAGAGAGAGAGAGAGAGCAGTATTCCACCAAAAACGTAGACTTTGATCAGAAGAAACAATTTTAGAAAGAATCACGAACAAAGTTGATACGGTCCTTCCACCCCCCCCCTTACGGGTGGCTGCGTTCTTTCCATCCTCCTTACGTGTTCCTTTCTTCGCAGAGACAACAGAGCCTTCAATATCAATTACGAAAAAACGAAGAAATAAAGACCGTGAAAGAGAGCGTGGCTTTCGAAAACGGGAGAAAGTCGGCCGAAGACAATGCTCATTCTCTATGGGTATGATGGATACCCTATACCAATGCCAATTATTCACACATCGCCTGTTTTTTTTTTTTCTATTTTTTTTTAAGCAAAACAACAACATTCATGTGTAAGCTATTCGTTCGTTTTGTTTTCAGACGAATAGGTTTTCGCTTACTCGAGGAGTAAGCATATAAATTGCTTTGTTGTTTTTGCTGTTGTGGTGGTGAGGGGTAGGAAATCCTAAAAAGGTTAAAAAACGTGTTTCACGTTGAGTTAAAGATACAGGAATTTTAGGATGGGACATTTATGATTTATTAGAATGGAAATCTCAAAAAATAAATAATGTGCATGTTAAACGCTACCGAACAATTATTTCTAATAAAATATCGCGTATTTATTTTAAATTTCGTTGGTGAAACGACGCTCTATTTGACCGTAGATTTTAGCAAGCGCCCTGAGTAAGCTGGAGGTCGGATCAGGCCTTGTTTATGATAACACTCGCGGGATTCTGCAAAGGACGAAGGAGAGCGGTTCGCGAAATGCCGCCGGCGTCGTCAGTGGCACTCTCTCTATCTCTATCCTCTCTCTCTCTCTCTCTCTCTCTCTCTCTCTCTCTCTGCCATTTGTTGTGCTATTTGTTATTCTGGATCTGGCCCTTTTATCGCCGCCGCTCATGAATGAGAGCAGAAGCGACGATGATGATGCGTCAGGAAGGAAAAGAGCGGGAGATGGAAAAGGGGAGGAGGAGGAGAGAGAGAGAGAGGGGAGGAGAATTAAAAAAAAAAAAAAAAAAAAAAAAAAAAAAAAAAAGCCCTTTCCAGGCCCTTTCCAGGCACAGGGTTTCTGGAGCCCCATCCGTGACGTCACGCGCTACTGGACACTCACTTGACCTGGAAGTCGGCGGAAGATGCTATTTTTTTTTTTCCTCCTCTTCTTTAGACATATCGACTGGTCACATCAGAAGGCGCGCTTTTGATTCCTCTCCCCTTCTTTTTATTGGTTTTGGATAAATGGAAAAACGCCGTCGGCGTCAGACGCCTGGAACGCGGTGATGTTTGCGGTTGCCGTCGTCATTTCCAGTTCTCTTCCAGACATTAAATGCTAATGATCTGGAACGCAGGAGAGTATTAACAGAGGTTTTATCGTTCTCTTCTGTTTTTTTGATTTTATTATTATGTTGTCTACTGTCCTTTTTCTCTTACAGTGTCAAATTTTTTTATGAGTATGCTATCCATTTTTTGGCTTTTCGCTTTCTCATTGTAACTTTAAACGGTCATATAATCTCATTGTAAGTAACTTAAAACGGTCATATAATCTCATTGTAAGTAACTTGAAACGGTCATATAATCTCATTGTATGTAACTTTAAACTGTCACATAATCTCATTGTAAGTGGCTTTAAACGGTCATATAATCTCATTGTAAGTAACTTTAAACGGTCATATAATCTCATTGTAAGTAACTTTAAACGGTCATATAATCTCATTGTAAATAACTTTAAACTGTCATATAATCACATTGTAACTTTAAACGGTCATATAATCTCATTGTAAGTAACTTTAAATGGTCATATTACCTGAACGGCAAACAACATTGTTATTGCAGAAGTCAATGTGAAATTTGAAAAAAAAATCATGCAAAATTTTTTAAAAATAAATCACGCTAAATAACATTTCTGAAAAATAGAAGGGGGCTTGAACCCTGATATAAAAAAAAAATGGAGAAAAATGAAGAAAAGGAACCAGAATCACCAAATAAGATATATGGAACCATCTTGGCACGGCATCTCCGAATCTAGTAGTCCCACCCCTCACCCCTCCCTCCCTCCCTCCCACCCCAAGGCGAATGCTAGTGCCACTGCCAGAAGGGAAAGGCGAAGGGAGGGGGAGGGGGAGGGGAGGCGAAGGAGGCAGGCAGGGCCATAGCAGGAACAAGAAATGAGGGAAATATGAGGCAGGTCCTTCCTGCTGGGGAGCTGACCAACTCCATGTTACGGGAAAAGAAAGAGAGAGAGAGAGAGAGAGAGAGAGAGAGAGAGAGAATTTATCTCTCAAGAATATCTTGGATAAAATTACCTCAGTGAGGTTCTGCGTTTTCAATCCGGGTGAGTGAGGATTACCTCGACGAGGTTGTCTCAAAAGAATCTGTTAACAAGTATAGGCACATTTTGAGAGGAAACCCTCTCTGAGAGAGAGAGAGAGAGAGAGAGAGA
>NC_087218.1:47792871-47827871 GCF_015104395.2 Macrobrachium nipponense
ACTCGTCTCTGAAATTTCTTTGGGGTCTATTTTTTTCTAAAATCCACATTTGATATTATCAATATAACTCCAAATTAAAAAAAAAAAGGGGGGGGGGGGAGGGGGGGGGGAATCTTGGTAAAATCATTTAATTTAGTTTTCGTCAGCCTCATCCAATCTTCCAATGAACTTGGTGGAGAACGAACTCTTGAACTCTATAAAAAAAAAAAAAGAGAACATGACGGATGATGCATTTGCATGCGCATTTGAAATCACCTCCATGGAAATTCCAAATGCAACATTAGGGGAACATTAACGTTATAGAAAACGCCAAAACGAGGCTCCCCGGACAGGTCAATGGAAGCATAACTAAAGTAAATTTTAAGAATGAACATTCATGCTGCAGTAGTAGTAGTAGTAGTAGTAGTAGTAGTAGTAGTAAGTAGTAAGTAGTACTATTACTCTAATGGTGGTGGTAGTAGTTTATATAGTAAACTAAGACAAGAATAGGTGCTATATAATAATCATTCTTTCCTCTTAACACATTTTTCTTTTCATTCCCTCTCCTCCTCCTCCTCCTCCTCGTGCCCGTCTTTACCTCCTCCCCCATTCCCCGCTGAGCGAAAGCGGTTAAATAAAAAGGTGAGAGAGAGAGAGAGAAGAGAGAGAGAGAGAGAGAGAGAGAGAGAGAGAGAGAGTCCATTCCCACATTAGTGCCTGATGCTGTAGCCTTGTAATGCCGCTTTGGTTCTTATATTTCCTCCAGTTCGGATCCTTAATGTCCATTCTAAATTGTTTTAGGCCCGCCTTGATTTGAATTTTTTATCATTTTTTTTTGAGGGGGGTGGCTGAGGAGCGGAGGGGGTAGGGGGGTCGTAGGCATTGTTGATGTGGTTGCCAAAATGTTAAATTAAATATCTCGATATCACCGCTTCTGAAAAGGGTGTAAAAGCTTAAGAGTGCTTTGTTGTGCTTTTAGCTGTCTTTCAATTGCAAAACCGAACGCGGTCGAAGGAGGAGGAGGACGACGAAGCAGAAGCCGGCGTCGCGAGAGTCTGTCGGCGGTTCGGGACACGACCATCGCCAAGCAGCATCAGCATCAACAGCAGGAAGGAGGAGGAGGAGGAGGAGGAGGAGGAGGAGGAGGAGGAGAAGGAGAAGGAGAAGCAGTAGTCCCTTTTGTTGAGAAATGTTGCATCCAATCCCCGGTCCGCACATGCCCTCATCTTATTTGGATGTTTCTCCTTTAGCGCCTCGTTTCATATACTTTTCAGCGGTCGTCATTAACCCATGCGCTAAATAAACAAGCGGGCCCATTGTCGCCCTTGCAGGAAGGCTGCCCAAGGCCCAACCGCGGCGCCTCAGACGCCGGACGGGATACGGCGCTCTGCCGCCCCTTGGTCGATGATATTAATTTAAGAAGAATGGCGTCGGGCAGGAGACAGAGTTTACAGTTTTAAATATTGGATTTTAATCGTGATGCCGGTCGGGGTTTTCAGGTGGTACTCTTCTCAGGGGCTGATTAATATGTATGGACTGGGCCCCCGCCATTAAGGATCCCCGGTGGCCGCGTTCGGAGTTTCGCAGCTGCGGTCGCGGCCTCGTCTTCCTCCTCCTCCTCCTCCTCCTCCTCCGACGGCGACGATGATCGTCGTAGTGAACACCCACCGGCGTGGCGAACGAACGATTCCGGCCGCGGCATCGGCGGCGCCGTCCTTTTAAGATGCTGCCGTTATCGGAAAACATTTCAGGTCTTTTTTTTTTTTTTTTTTTTTTTTTTTTTCTTTATCCGCGTGACGTAACGGCCGGTGTGTCTGTGTGTTGTTCCTCAAGAGACGTAATGAGTCGCTGCTGCTCCCGAGGTTCAATTATGTGTATTTCGATGTATGGGACATTTGACATCTGGTGAAGAGCGGCTGCTGGGTGCTTCGGAGGGAGGGAGGAGGGAGGGAGAAATGAAGGGAGGGGAGAGAAAGGTTGTGGGGGGGGGGGGCGGGTGTGGTAGAGGCGTAACCCCGATAAGGGTCATCTTCCTCGTGACCTGCCCTCGCTCATGCATGGTGGCATTTTCAGAGATGCTTCGCCATGTGATTGATCTTTGCATCATGCAGAACGGTTATTCGTGAGGCCTTCTCGGTTCCGGGCTTTTTGCGCCCCCCTAACTGCGCCCCCCCCCCCCCCCCCCCGTCCCCCGACAGTGACATTTACGGGCAGATTCAGAAACATAATTTCTCTCTCTCTCTCTCTCTCTCTCTCTCTCTCTCCTCTCTCTCTCTCCTCTCTCTATCTCCTCTCTCTCGTTTTAATGAGGTCATTGGTTAAATTGAAATCGTCAAGAGGACATAGCGTGTGGGTTGAACACATCGATTTAATTTTACCCCAGGTTCTTCGTAAAGACATAAATGATAGGATTGTGGATTTGATGGGCGTGTATGGTAAACATACGCACGCACGCACGCACACACGCATACATATACATACACACATTATATATATATATATATATATATATATATATATATATATATATATATATATATATATATATAATATATATATATAATATATATATATATATATATATATATATATTAATATATGTATATATATATATATATATAGCACAGGTATAAATAACCATACTCGTATTTATAGATATTTATTTAATTTATTTATTTACTGTTGTGTGTGTGTGGTTTTTTTTTTTACACACATATGTATACGTGCCTTAGATCTAAAACCTAGTCTTCACCCTTCTTCATCAATAAAACTTGTTAATTACACTCTCTCTTAATACGGAAAAATCAAGACCACTTCTCACCTGCTCAATAACTTAACCATCCCCAATATTTATCTAAGCACCGCCGACCGCCCCACCCCTCTCCCCAAATTCCCCACATTCCCCCTAAACCTTTTCTCTCTCTCTCCCACACCTATCCACATCACCCCCACCCCACACCTCCCACCCTCCCTTCCCCCGTCCCCCATTTTCGAAAAAACTCTCTCGGAAAAACGAGAAAATGACAATTGAGGGACCAAAATGCGAACGAAAAAGGGAAGGGAAGGAGGGAGGGGGTGGGAGGGGAGGGGGAAGGTGGAAAGGGGGGGTTGCTTCATTTTTGTTTGTCTACGTCTTCATTTTAATGGAGTAGGGGCTTGTGTCGCGTCTGTCGGTGTTTCGATTTAGGTCCTTCGGCCGAGGGCGGACAAGGGCGATTCTGATTAAATTTCCCAGCCCCCCTCCCCTTCCCCCCTCCCCCCTCCCCCCTCTCCCCCATACGGAGTCCGTCCTTAAAAAAAAAAAAAATCCTCCCTCGCCCTCCCCCCACCCTCCTCCCCCTTTAGCCCCCCCCAAAGACAAGGCGCTGCCGAGGTGCCACAAGAAGAAGAAGGTGGAAAGAAAGGAGAGAGGGAAAGAAAGAGGGAAATTTCGTCTGGGGTTGATGGAAGTTTTCGAAGTTGGAAGATGGAGAGAGAGAGAGAGAGGAGAGAGAGAGAGAGAGAGAGAAAGGGGGGTAGGAGGGAGGAAGGGTATGGGGGGAAGGTGTTGCGAAGGACGGAGGAAAGAATAAATACTCATTAATGACGTGGAAATGAAAAGTACGGGCTAAGTTGGGTTGTAGAGGGAGAGAGAGAGACATCGCTGGAGGAGTTTGCATAATTACAGACGTATTATATATAAATATTTAGAGAGAGAGAGAGAGAGAGAGAGAGAGAGAGAGAGAGAGAGAGAGAGAGAGAGGAGAGAGAAGAGCCATCCCACACAACAAAAAGAAAAAAGAATCGCGTATAAAGGAGGACTGACGAAGACGAAATTTGCAATAAAGCAAGACGACGACGACAACGACATTTGTTGAGAAGCTGACGGATTAGATTTTAAGAATTTAATGACCCGTCCAAAGGAAGACACCAGGTTTGTGGTAATGGAGCTCGGATAACGACGAGGAATTGGAGGAGAGAGAGAGAGAGAGAGAGAGAGAGAGAGAGAGAGAGAGAAACAAATGTACGAAGACATAACAATAAAAATATAAACTAACCAAATAACATGGCCGTATAAATGAAAATCACTTCAAATCAAAACTGCGAATAAATGAGCATAAGAACACAAGACTTATCCGAGAGAGAGAGAGAGATAAGCCATGAGAATTCCGTCCCAGAGAGAAATCTTAGATTAATAGGCTTAGGCCTACGAGGATTTTTTCAAGTATATATAATTGGATATCCTGCCAGCATCTTATCATGCTCGTAAATCGTCCCCCGCCCCACACACCCCCCACAAAAAAAAAATGGTTATATACCTTTTTAATTGGGTCTGTAATTATCGTCCTAACTTTATTACTTCTTGACAAATGTAAGCTTCTTTAAAACCAAAATTGGCAGATGATACCTTCTACTATCTTCTGGTTTGTATTTATGGATACTTTGTCGAATATAGAGAAAATATTCACTCCTCAAAGGTACAATAAAACACCTGCGCAGTATTCGCCCGCTATCTGTTCACGATCCGCGCGCAGGCGCGTGGGAAAGAGTGAAATGACTGATATAAAGAACACAAGAAGTGATAAGGCGCATGGCCAAGAGTTCAGAGAGAGAGAGAGAGAGAGAGAGAGAGAGAGAGAGAGAGAGAGAGAGAGAGTGTGTACAATAGTTTCCAATGTCTATTTAAAAATCGTTGACTACACGTGTTCATTTCACAGTCCAAAAAATAAGCCATAAATATCGAGGTATTTCTAATGAATGGTATAAGATCGGGCATGATTTTTTGACCAGCAAAATCATCGTCATCAATATCACTATCATCATCATCATCATCACTAATATCACTCTCCACCACATCGTCATCACTATCATCAATATTACTATTATCACTGTCATCACTCTCACCAACATCATCGTCATCACTATCATCAATATCACTGTCATCACTCTCACCACCATCGTTCCCATCACTACCAACATCATCATCATCATTATCACCCCTATCACCATTACCTTCACTACCATCATCATCACGATCTCTTATTATCATCACTATCACCATTTTCATCATCATCACTAACACCATAATCATCACTATCATCATCATCACCACCATCATTCTGACCATTATCATCACTGTCGTCATCATCACGACATTTAATTTTCCCGATGGTGATGTAACATATATACCTCATTTAAGGGTCAGAGCCAAATGGCCTCTTCAAGTTGACTACTCACGATGACGGACACAGGAGTTTTTTTTTTTTTATTGCGTCCAAAAAACAGTGAAAAAACAGTGGCACTGAGAGGTAGAATAATAAAAAAAAAAAAAAAATGGCACTCCCCATACAAAGCATTCCCTGGCACCGTTTCGATATGTGGTTTTTGACCGTGGCTCTTCTATGTGGCGATGCGGTTTCTATGTTGTGAAGTTTTTCGATATAGCTAGTCTATATTGCGAGTTTTTTTTTTTCTATATTGTGCAGCGTTTCGACACTGCTCTTCTCTGTTGGGAAGCTTTTTTTTTAATTAGCTCTATATATTGTGAAAGCTTTTTTCTTTTATAAGATCGGATATCTTGTGAAGCGTTGTATAGATAGCTCTTCTATGTGGTACAGACTTTTTTTTATGATTTGCTCCTGTATTTTGTGAAGCCTTTTTGAATTATATCTTCTATACTGCGAAGTTTTTAAAATCAGCTCTTGTGTACTGCCAAGTGTTTGGACAAAGCTCTTCTACTATGTATAGTTTTGAAAATTTCTTCTTCTATAATTAGAAGCTATTTCAAATGAGCTCTTCTATACAGCGAAGGGTTTGGACACATCTCTTCTAGAAGGTGAAGCTTTTAAATTTTTTCTCCTATAATTAAAAGCTATTTTTTCTAAATTAGCTCTTCTGCATTTGGACACATGCTCTTCGACGTAGAGCAACATTGTCAAGTGCCCTCTGTTGCTGCTGCTACCCATCGCCACAAAGGCATTCGGGGGTCATCTCGGTCTTGGCAGATGGACGGAGGATCGACTGATGCCCATTAATCGCTTAAAAATATATCGGAATGCCCCCGGGGGCAATTGCTGGTGAGGTTTTCGCATAGCCCCGTTGTCACATTTATTCTGATGTGAATGGACGCATGGTATATGAGTAATGTGACAGGGCACTATCGGATGGCCATTAAGAGAGGGTATTTTGACGGCTGGGGTACTCGGGGGTCTAGTTAAGACTATGGGTATGATATGGGAGATTATGAAGGGTATTCTCGAGGATGAGTGTCTTTTTGAGGGATATTCTTAAGAATTAGGGTATTTACGAGGGGTATTCTTCAGAATTACCGTATTTACTAATTCTTAAGAATTAGTGTCTTTACGAGGGATATTCTTAAGAATTAGTGTATTTACGAAGGGTTAAGAATTAGTGTATTTACAAAGAGCATTCTTAAGAATTAGTGTATTTACGAAGGGTATTCAGAAGAAATAGTGTCTTTACGAAGGGTATATTTCAGAATTAGCTTATCTCCGAAGGGTATTCATAAGACTCAAGTATATTTATGAAGGTATACTTTAGTACTGGTGTATTTATGAAGCGCATTCTTAATCATTACTGATTTATGAGGAGTATTCTTAAGAACTAGTGTGTTTAGGTAAGGCATTCCGTAAGAATGAATGTAATTATGAAGGGTTCTCGTAAGAATTATCAAATTTAAGCAGGGTATTCTTAAGAATAAGTGTATTACTCGTCTTTACGGTATATTTATCCACGTTTCACATTTCTGGCTCTATAACCTACATGACTGACACATTTAAAACTACAAACTGGCGTGACATCACTGAGGGTCATTTACGAAAGCTGTCTGTACGTATACCTGGATGCGTCATTTCCTTCTCATATTCATAAAACAGCGGTGGTTACGCACGGCGACAGTAATGAATTGTTAGCGTAACACAGGGAGATCATAAAGAAAAAAGAAGTAAAAAAAAAAAAAAAAAAAAAAAAAAGTTCATTTAAAACATCACGACGGGCCTGCACAAACAAGTATGGAAAAAAAATTGCGTCTCTTTTTCATTCTATGGGATCGGGACAGGTGGCCCAGAAAGGGAGACACACACACACACACACATTCACACGCGCGCGCGCAACACACACACACACACACACACACACAGTTCAGCACTTTTCTACTCACTCGAAAGGTATTGGTAATCGCTGCTAATCTAATGAACTCGAAGCGCAGGCGAAAACTGAAGGTTGTCTGGGGAAGGGGGTAGGGGTGGGAGGATAATGGGTAGGGGGGTTATATGGGGGGGTCAGAGGACTGGGGGGGAAGGGGAGGGGGTGGTGCGTAGAGCCTTTGGGTCCAGGTTACAGCGGATAGTGAGGGCATTGTAGTGACATTGTTTTAAGTTTGTGAAGATGTGCTGGTGAATAGATGAAAGAATGCGCAGAGAGAGAGAGAGAGAGAGAGAGAGAGAGGCGCCTCTAACACCAAGAGATGCTTCATGCCTCTTGTCAGTCATTTTGGAGGTGGACAGGGCCAAGTAGCGGATGGGTACCGCCAAGATTTTGGGGCTGTACCTTGACCGTGAGCCGGCTGACCCGAGGGGTCTAATGGGGGACTATTGAATGGCATGTCCTGTACTTTTGGGGAAAAGGAACATGAAGGAGAGAGAGAGAGAGAGAGAGAGAGAGAGAGAGAGAGTCTTTTCGGAAACTATTTAAAAGTCTTCAGTAAAATCTCTTGGTTCCAATCATGACTGATGTACTCTCCTGAAATTGCAGTTTTCCCAGTTTTTATTAATTGTTCAGCCCTTATCTTCCGTCGTTTTAAAACAAAATTGTTGAAAATAATCCTAATATGAAAAATGATGGTGGTAACATCCCAAGAATTTAAAATCTTTGTGGCAGTAATTTACAACCAATTGTAAATTACATCGACAAAGTATTTATTTATAATTTGACATTCACGTATAAATGCCCATAAAATACGCAGGGCAGTAACTGTGCCAAGAAAACACATAATTAACCTGCAGCGACATCAGGAGAACATAAGTACTTGATATCTGCAATAATTACAGTGATGCGAATTCCGAGATATTGACGCCCATTGCATACTGGAACGGTTATTGACCGGCTCAGGCGTGTCATAGCCACTTGATGTTGATATCTGCTGAAAAGGACAGTCCGAACGCAAACCTCGCTTTCCTGGACTCGCGCAATTGTTCCTGGAATATTGTTATATATAATAGTGACCAAGATTCGGACGGATCTCTTTTAACGCGTTAGAAATAGCTCGATGTTGCGTTTTCGGAGACGTAATTATGCTACGGTTGAGTATGAATGATTTCAGAGTCAGAGCTGATTCTAATGGGTTATGGAAATACACACACATACACACTACATATTATATATTTATATATATATATATATATAATTTATTATATATATATATATATATATATATATATATCTATATATTTATATATGTATTATATATACATATTATATATAATTATATATAATATATAATAATATATATATAATCGAAAGAATAATAATAATAATAATAATAATAATATTATTATTAATTATTAATCATTATTATTATTATCCCCCGTTATGAACCGAGATGGAAAGTCGGAGGAGGAAGAAGACGAGCCGAAGGGGAACCGGAGGAGGAGAATAAGGAAGGAGACCGAGAAACTATACCCCAAGAGGATAGGTGCCCGCGGGTGTGTGACGAGCCTGGAAGGACCCGTTCGTCTGGAATATTACCTAAGCGACCCTTCTGGAATCATCAAACGAAGCTCTGCTCTGTGCCACACTCCAGCCCAGGTCTCGGAAGGACCATCAAAACGGATGATACACATGTCTCTCTCTCTCTCTCTCTCTCTCTCTCTCTCTCTCTCTCTCATCATCATCATCATCATCATCATCATCATCATCATCATCATCGTACGTACTGTTGTTGTTGATATATATATAAATTATATTATATATATATATATATATATATATATATATATATATATATATATACATACATACATACATACACACACACACACGCACACACACTCAACTCAATTAGATAATTACAGAAGGATGAGGAGCGTAGCGAGAGGACGCTCCTCCTCATCCCCCTTGCGAAAGAGCGTCCTCTGGAGCAGCATCAGCAACAGCAGCAGCCGGAGCGCTCCCTGGAGCGTGTCACGATATCTCCATTATGGGGCTACTGGAAATCATCCATCGCCACCTTAATAATAACTTTCTAAAATACTCAGTCGTGCTCTTTTTTTTTTTTTTTTTTTTTTTCTGGACTCGAAGGAGTCAAGAGGCGAAGGGGTCGGTTATAAACAAAATTCTCTCTCTCTCTCTCTCTCTCTCTCTCTCTCTCTCTCTCTCTCTCTCCGCCTCCTCCTCCTCCTCCTCTTGTTTCCTCAACTTTATTCATTAAAAAAAACTCTTCTACTCCTTCTTCTCCTCCTCCTCTTCCTCTTTCTTCTTCTTCTTGTGTCCTCAGCTTTATTCATCAAAAAGCTTTATTCGTCAAAACTGTTGCGAATTCTCTCTCTCTCTCTCTCTCTCTCTCTCTCTCTCTCTCTCTCTCTCTCTCTCCTTTTGAACGTCTTTTCCATCCTATTTCCTTTTTCTCAAGTATTATTAATCTAAAACCTCTAGTGATGCTATTTCAGTCACTGCATATCGTCAAAACTGTTGGATGCGTAACAACCAACCTCCAAGCCAAATGTGATATTTCCCTTAAGCCTAAGGTGTGTAATTACTATATGCCCTTGCCCGCCTCTCGTCCTATTGGCCATTATAATAAAATTTTTATTTTTTTTTATATCTTTCATGTCCGAGACGCCAGGATGAAATTCCATGGCCATGACCAGTGGTCCGCAGTTTTGTGTCGAGGAGGGAATAAAAAAAAAAAAAAAAAAAAAAAAAAAAAAAACAAAAAAAAAAAAAAAAAAAAAAAAAAAAAAAAAAAAACTGCAGACGGCGCTGTCTGGTTAGTGTTGGGAAGCTGGGCATCGCAACCACTGCCCTTCAAATTGCCAGGTGCCCTGGCTACTGGTCGTTAAGAGAGAGAAAGACCCGGTTGTTGGATCAGTCGTTGTTTTTGTTGTGGTTAGATGGACAGTTGTGGCGCTGCGCCCTGACTTGGTTCGTTATCTCGGCACCAGCAGTAGAAGACTTGGCTGTCTCTGATTCGTGTCGATTGCTGATAAGACTGGTATCTATTGGGTGAACTATGAATCCCTCATTTGAATGCTCATGAGCAGAGCACTGCTATAGATAGTTTGATTCGTAAAATGTCCTGTCTTCCATCGTGTGAGGATTCCGTCTCGGGAATGCAATTGTCGAAAGCCTCAGTATTGATGCACAACTACTGTTTTTAGTAATAAAATTTCCTTTATCTTAATTTCAACTACCACTGTTTTTAGTAATAAAGTTTCTTATATTTTCACTTTCGTCAGTGCATCTCATGCGGTGCACTGTAGGCATTACTTAAGGTTCTCTGCAGCGTGCTTTCGGCCCCTAGATGCAACCACTTTCGTTCCTTTTACTGTGCTTCCTTTCATATTCTCTTTCTTCCATCTTACTTTCCTTAACCCTCTCCTAACAATTGAGTCATAGTGCAACTGCTTGAGGTTCTCCTCCTGTTACACCTTTCAAACTTTTGTGCTGTCAATTTCCGTTTCAGCGCTGAATGACCTTATAGGTGCTTGCGCTTTGGCCTAAATTTTTCTATTCAATCAATCAATCATTTATTTTCATTTTGGGATTAGGTCCACAAAGTCCGGTCGTGGTCTCATACACGAAATCCGTTATACGAGAAGAGAATTTTTTTCTTTTTTAATCTTTCATAAGAAAAGGGAATTCTTAAAAAAAAAAAAAAAAAAAAAAAAAAAAAAAAAAAAAAAAAAAAACACTCAACCCCTCAGATCCTCGAGAATCACAGAAGTGACGTTTTGATAACGGTGACGTCCGGATGTGTCCGTGGTGGTGATGGTGGTGGTGTCATGAGAACGTTCGTACGTGCGTGAGTGTCCGTCGGGGACTGGCTTTCGACATCTGCCGCCCATCCGCCCATCTCACGTACGTCAGACTCACATAATGGTGGGTTGTAGCATCTTCACTTCTTGAACCTCGCCGTCCGCTCGTGATGACCAGCGCTCGGACGGGGCCAGCTCGAAAGCTTGAGAGAGAGAGAGAGAGAGAGAGAGAGAGAGAGAGAGAGAGAGAGAGAGAGAGAGCACTAGCTCCAGTAAAATACAATGCATATAGACACGCGCATGTATAACTATCATGTATATTTGTATATGAAAATATCCTTAACACAGCGCTAAGCCAGTTACAAACTTGGGCCACTCTGTCCTTCTGTAATACGTCCTTCATCAATATATCCTTCACTAATGTATCGTGAAGACGGATGATTGATGGTGCTTGGGATAGAAGCAGGAGGAGGAGGGGGAGGAGGCGGCAGAGGTATTTTCAGCGGGACGCCCTCCTCAGTAGGGGCACAAGGCCTTGCCCTGTACAACTGGTTACGATGTAGCCTCCCCAGGTAAACATACCGAATCCTTATCCCCAGGTAATGGGGAGGAGGAGGAGGAGGAGGAGGAGGAGGCAGAGACCTGGCACACACACACACACACAGATTAAATGGGCAGAGGCCTCTCCTTTCCCATGCATCTAACATGATGGGATGTCAAGGCATATGTACCCTTTTTGATTACAGTGAGTTGCTTTTTCGTATTGTATGCATTCACAACATGGCATGAATTTCATGTATTTTGGGCATTTGCTGTTCTGCTGCTTTTTATTCTAATTTTATTCTTGTCAGATTCCCTCAGAGTTGGACAACTAAAGGGTGAACCGAAAAGGGTTCTCATCATACACGAAGTCTTTCAACGTTTTTCAAACGCCTATTCATTAGCCCAGCAGTCTTTAATTTTTCCAGCAGTGATGCAGAGAATCTGTGAAATTAGACGCTGTTATTGACAAACAGCAATATATTTCAGGCATGATTAACCACTGTCTTTGTAACGCTAGATTACCCACGCAAACAAATCCAAAAGCATTCTTGTCTTGGAGGCACAGTTACCTGTGTACTGTAAAAAGAAAAAATTCCTTACACATGCCTGTAATATATATATATATATATATATATATATATATATATATATCTATATATATATATATATATATATATAGTATAGTATATACATACCCCCACATGCATGGCTACGTGGATGGCCACCTCATTATCCCTCTTGTCTAATCTAATCTTCACGTCACGACATGGGGAAAGGTTTCTCTTTGGTGACCTTTCGCATTCTTCATATTTTACGGTTTTTATTTTCATTTTTCCCTTTTTGTATACTGACGTTTTCATTCAATTCATCATGAAAAGCGAAATTTTTTACCATTTACCTTACTCTAACCTGAGCTAGTGTTCATTCTTATGTGGCTTTTTGATGGGCGTCAGAAGTGTTGAGATGCCTAGAGACCACCTTCTTGGATGGGAACTGTGAGATGAGCTGAGATTTATGGAAGAGAAAGTACAAGAAAGACACGATTGGCGGATTCTCACAAGAGGCCCTTCGTGTCACATGACGGTGATGATAATGTGATAGTGATAATGATAATGATGATGATGATGATGATTTGCGGGTATAATGAAGACAACAGAATGGGGGACCGAAACTGCCCAGTCTCTCCACAGCGCACAAACAATTCAGTAATCCCCCCCCCCATCCCCCCACACGATCTAATGACTAGGTGGGTGACCTGTGTGTTTACACTAAAGCCCCACACCCTATAATCACCACACCCACACCCACAGTTTTAACCCACGGCAACAGCCCACACCGCCGTCCCATTCGGTCGCTTGTGCTCGCATATGAATGAACGATTTTGAAATCTCTCTCTCTCTCTCTCTCTCTCTCTCTCTCTCTCTCTCTCTCTCTCTCCTGGGTATCTCAGCTCCCTCAAGAACTATATATATAACGGCGCTAAGAAACCCAAAAGTACAAACACGTAAAATAAGGTAAATTCAAAACTGTTATGTCATTACGACCGGCTAATTACGTAGCCACGTCTTCGCCCGCTCCCGCCCCGTCCCACCCCAAAACTTACGGTTAACTTAGCGTAATTCGGGATAATGCAAAGCTAACTTATCCTATATGGGGATAATGCACCCAGAATGTCATCACCCGAGTTAACCTGTCAATTACTGGCAGATTGTCCCAGCAACGAAGTTACAATGGCCAATCCCATAAGTCTAATCGAATTAACCAAACATTTTATTATTCTTGCATTTAGTCATGATGGGCATGTGGACAACTCTCTGTTATTCTTTTTCCGATGCCCTGGGGGCAGAAGAGAGGCAGCAGTGGTGGGCAGCGTAGGCCTACGAGAAATAGGAGGCTTATCAACTCGCCCCTCTAATTTTGACCGCCGCCCACCACACCAGGCTGGCATCAAAATGGCCAGAACCCAAAAAATCAGGTGGAAAAGAGAGAGAGAGAGAGAGAGAGAGAGAGAGATGAAGATGGAACAGAGATGGAAAATGAGACTAGAAGACGCTTCAAGAAACCTGAATTAAAACATCACGATGTCAGCAGATAAGACGCCATAGCGTTACCAGATGTCATGAGGCATAAAAGAAAAAAAAAAACAGTATCTGTTCGCTCATTCATTAGAACTGACCTCTCTCTCTCTCTCTCTCTCTCTCTCTCTCTCTCTCTCTCTCTCTCTCTCTCTCTTGTCTTTACGCCTTATTTTGACGTTGATCAATGATGATGAAGGCATAAACGACTGTGGTCCTAATTCTAAAAGAACATCGGCTGTAAGAAAGATGATTAGGATAGTCCGCATTACTTAGGAAGACATATTATCACCTTGTGGAACAACTCTATTATATAAGCATTCTATATTTCTGTACGGCGATGGGGTTGATTTATAATTATTATCATTATTGCTGCATCATCTGCATTTAACTTGTAAATTGACTACTCCCGATGAATCATATCGGCTCAATACTCGCCAGTTGTAATAGCAGAGAGAAAGCAATTAGTAGAAAAATAGAGAAGAATATTTACAAGTTAAATGCAGCTGATGCAGCAGTATCTTTCAATAAAGCTTGTTTGAAAGAGGGTCTCCTTCCAACATTATTATTATTATTATCATCATCTGCGCCATAGATGTATAACTTTCATAACTGCATTCCTAGAAGGGGTCACGCTCAGGTAACACTTGCCTTACCCTACTGACATACCCGTATGATGAAAGGCCTCATTATAACGGTGACACCGGGCAGCCATTGTAAAGAAATCGAACCTTCCATGAATGTGTTTGGAGGGGGGGGGGGGGGGTGATCATGTTTGGAGGGGGGGGGGGGTCACGTAGGGGCGATCATTGCATGTTCGTGACTGGAAAGAAAAGCCGTAAGTGGTCTTCAAGTTTGTTGACAAAGATGCCCTCTACGGGCACTCAGGTGACAAGAAGGATTTCGCTTTTCATTATAATATATCTATTATCATATATATATATATATATATATATATATATATATATATATATATATATATATATATATAGTTGTTTTGATAAACGTTTGCCAGCGATGAGCAATATACGACAAAATGTATTACAGAGTATGTTTGAAAAATCCACCGTAAGCCAATCTTAATGAAGATGCTGGGAAGAATATAAGAGAAATGACAGAGAATTAAAAAAGAGAAACCGTCATGTGTACAAGAAGGACGAGAGAGAGAGAGAGAGAGAGAGAGAGAGATGAGAGAGATCAAATGGGGTAACATTGAAGTGGAGTTATGGGTGTTTCATCATGTGGTCACGAGGTCAATTCGTGGTGGGGGGGGGGGGATGTTGGGGGAGGGAGGGAGACAGGAGGGGCCTACATAGATGGGAAAGTTCCATATATATATATATAATTAATATTACGGGATATATATATATATATATATATATATATATATATATATATATACTACATATATATATATATATATATATATATATATATATACATATATATATATATATATATGTATGTTATATATGTATATATATAATATATATATTTATGTATGGTATGATGTAGCAGTATCAGCGATTCAGGATTAAGGGGCGGCTGGGAAGGAAGGAAAGAGAGCGTGTGTATTCGCGTTTTTGTTCGTATGGGTGAAAATCTTTGAGATTTGGAGAGACCTTGTGAAAGGAAAACACACCTATAGGTATATGTTCTCTCTCTCTCTCTCTCTCTCTCTCTCTCTCTCTCTCAAAGACAAAGGATCATTCACCGACTAACAAAGTAAACACAAGACCGCCGGAGTGACAGGGAGAGCGCAAAACGCAAACAAACATAGTTATGTAACATCAATCTTCGTAGACAGAGAAACGAGAGAGAGAGAGAGAGAGAGAGAGAGAGAGTCGGAGGGCCTCAGCGAAGCACAACAAAAGGGCTCCGCCGAAGACCTGACCACGGAATTCCCATTAAGACCAGAAGAAGGCCGACGAAGTCGTGGCAGCATCATGCGCTATGGACCTCTTTGGACGACCTTGGTGGCCCTGAGAGAGAGAGAGAGAGAGAGAGAGAGAGACTGGACTACACCTTGACGCTATTTCTAATTTGGCCTCGACTGGAATCCCACACAATCAAAAAGCAACGCAACGCTTGAGACACCAAAACCGACTTTCCGTGTTTTACAACGAAGACCTTCTTTCCTTTAAACATCTTCCCACGAAGAAGAAGAAGAAGAAGAAGAAGAAGGAGAGGAGAGGAGGAGGAGGAGGAGGAGGAGGAGGAGGAGGAGGAGGAGGAGGGTCTTCGTATTGAAGAAGACCCATATGATGATGGTCTGATCCAAAGCGATGATGTGGTGGTCTGTCGCTGTCTCCGGTATATAATGATTACTCGGGAGCAGCACATGATTAATAAGGAGAGGAAGATCGACTTAGTGATTAGAATTGGGATTAATTCCATCATCTTGATGCTATGATCCCCGTCGCATGTGTTCTTGTTGTCCTTGCTGACGATGATGATAATGATAATGGTAATGGATAATGATGAGGATGAGGACGAGGTTGGTGGTGACTCTATTGTCGGTTGGTATATTTCTTTGGGTCGTTTAGATGTCATGAATTCCGCTGTTGCTTTTGTATGCATTTGCTTTTGTATGCATGTCTTGAGTGCATAGCAATTTGAAAGATACTCGGATGTGAATAAAGTAGTAAAAAGTAATTAAAGAACTTTTGACCTTCAAAATCTACATCAATTCTCAATTACAGAACTCAAGGGAAGTTTGTTTCGACGCTAAATACTTCCTGAATATCGAATAAATAAGTGCATAGCAATTTGAAAGATACTTGGATGTGAATAAAGTACGAAAAAGTGATTAAAGAAATTTTGACCTTCAAAATCTACATCAATTCTCAATTACAGAACTCGGGGGAAGTTTGTTTCGACTCTAAATACTTCCTGAATATCGAATAAAGACTTCCCAATTATAAAACTCATGGGAAGTTTGTTTTGATGGTAGATACTTTCTGAATATCGAATACACTGGAAAAATGTAACTAATGAACCACTATCCTCCAAAATTTACATCAATTCTCAATCATAAAACTCAAGGGAAGTTTGTTTCGACTCTAAATGCTTCCCAAACAGTCGACTGGGCGCAGGTTATCGCTGCTTTACAGCTCCGAGCCTTCTGCTGGGATTTTTCTAATGGTATATAAAAACTTTTATTTCCGCTGAACGAACAAGGCATTACCATCACTTGCATGACAGCTAGAAATTCGTGACTAATAACGAAGCAGCTTCGGGGAAATCAAAGCTTAATTGACACAAACGTCAGAGATGTCGTATTAAATAAGTAGGTAATAAGTTTCTAATTCAGTAGGTAATAAGTTTCTAATTAAGTAGGTAATAAGTTTCTCTTTTGAAAATATGGGCGAAATACGGTACGATTTCCAAACTTTCACGGGGCACAAAGAGATCCGAGTAACTGTATTGAACAGCGTTATAACCCCTCAAAATAATACATATATCTAGTCGGTCAGGATTCGATTTGGACAAAGAGAGAGAGAGAGAGAGAGAGAGAGAGAGAGAGAAATGTCTCTGCAATGGGGTAACAGACAAAGAAAGGAGTGACACCCACCCAAAAGGAGAATCACTGCAACGAACAGAGAGAGAGAGAGAGAGAGAGAGAGAGAGAGAGAGAGAGAGGATGGGCGGCGTCATCCTGAAGCTCGACATTATATCGTGTCACCGATATTGTTCCGCCAACGCATCATTGCTCAGTCGCTCACTTTTATGGTTTCCGATCTCCTTTCCCGAGCGGCGGGAGTGCGATCTAATGTGCTTCTTATTATCGGCTGTGGCAGACTGGATTCCGGTGGCCATTCCCCCCACCCCCCTCCCTCCACCATCCTGCCTCTCTCTCTCTCTCTCTCTCTCTCTCTCTCTCTCTCTCTCTCTCTCTGCGTTCGTTGCAGTGATTCTCATTTTGCGTGTCTCGGTTCTCTCTCGTTTTGGGTGTCAATTATTCTTTCCTTTGTATTACCTTTACCCCACTGCAGATTTCATTCTCTCTCTCTCTCCTCTCTCTCTCTCTCTCTCTCTCTCTTTTGTGGGGTGGGGGCGGGTTGAGGGGGGTGGGATGGGTGAATTTGGCCCTTATCGGTTTTTTTTTTTGTGTGTGTGTGTTTGGAATTACGTGGTTGGCTGATCAAGTAATGTCTGTAAACTGGCGTCGCAGCAGCTATGGTTATCGACGCCAAAAGTAGATATTTTTATCTAAATAGAAATAATATTTTTTTTAGCTATTACGAGACATTGCATGGTTTCTATATACTTCTGGTAGTAGAAGGCGGTGTTGTTTATTATTATTATTATTATTATTATTATTATTATTATTATTATTATTGAATAATTCGAAAGCATTTAGGATGCAATGCTGTGCAACACCGCTGCCTATCCAACTCCTACAGAGTACTCTAGTATACATTTTGGGTTCCTGACGAAGGAACCCACGTTGGGACGAGGCCCTTCTCCTTACTCAATTAATAAGGATTACGACCACTTGCCCATCGCCTTGGATCTCGTCTTTAAAGGATTCCCTCATCAAGACAAATGAAGGTCATCACGGCGTCTATTATTTACGTCAGTGTTACGAACTTTGAAGAAAGAGGTGAAACTCTCTCTCTCTCTCTCTCTCTCTCTCTCTCTCTCTCTCCGTAGTCGGCTATGGTTTCCCACTTTTCTCTCTCAAGTCCGGACGCGCATTACCCGTTAATAAGGACAAATAACGTACATTACTACGTTACAAACGTTCACACTACCCCTTTTTATTTGCGATTACGGGCTACAATGACCTCATTTGGCAGTCGTTTCGACTTTGTTCACCAAAACCTTTTTATATGACTCATGACATTTGCGGCCATTGTTTAGAGTAATGGGGGAAGAACAGTTACGATAATATATAAAATACCATTTCCAAATTGAATAAAAGTCGGAGGGGGGGGGGGGGGCGCGCCGTGGGGCCGCTGTGCCCGCATTTGCCAGGTGACCTTCTTGACCTTGTTTGCCTGATTAGTAATCGCCGTGGCGCATTTAATTTAACTACTTTTGATTCTTCTCTTTTAATATATATATATAATATATATATATATATATATATATATATATATATATATATTATATATATAATATATATATATATATAATATTATATTATATATATATATATATATATATATACGTATATATAAACGTGAATTGATTCTAATCTCTTTTTTTTTAATAGAATTTATTTTTTTTAATATAAACGGTTAAACTATATGAATTCTAAAATGCAAATCTCACACGGTATATATGCCTTTTTGACATTTTCCTAGAGATTTTCAATAAAAATTAATATTTGAATAATCTAGTAGGTTCGTCGTATCACGTCAATTATCTTTTAGTTGTGTGTGTGTGTGTGTGTGTGTGTGTGTGTGTGTGTCATAATGAGTGAACGTGTCAACTCTGGGGAATTCCAGAATGAGAGCAAAGTCAGTCATTTTAAAGGACCTGGACATGTTTTGTGTTCGCGCGCGCGGTTTTTTTTTTTTTCTTTCTTTCTTTTTATCATCTATCCAGGAGAGTCCTTGTGATCATTCCAGCGAATCCAGACTGCTTTCCCTTTTACTGCCTCAGCTGCTTTTGTTCAGAATGCTTTTTTTATCGTCCATGCTTCTTCTTCTTCTTCTTCTTCTTCTTATGCTTGAATCATTCATCCGTCATCCTAAACAGCCTCTCACTCTTGATAACAATTTGTTATCTAACTGTTTTATCAAACTTTGGAAATTATTTTTTTTAGTGGTTCGAACTTCAGAATATTTCAAACTCGAGTTCTGGCAGCCAATTCGATTGAGACAACCTTCAAGCTCATTTATGCTTTTTTTATGGTGTTTTTACGTTGCATAGAACCAGTGGTTATTCAGCAATGGGACCAACGGCTTTACGTGACTTCCGAACCACGTCGAGAGTGAACTTCTATCACCAGAAATACACATCTCTGACCCCTCAGTGAAATGCCCGAGAATCGAACTCGTGGCCACCAAGGTAACAGGCAAAGACCATACCAACCACGCCACTGAGGCGCTGTTATGATTTTTGAAACAAGATAAGAATCGGAGGAAAAAATAACTTACATTTTCTCTCGTAACTATCCCTGTTTTTCTTCTTCTTCTTCTTCTTTCTTATCTCCGTTCCTCTTCATTCATTCCTTTTGAAGATTATCGCGGCCGAATACAGCCCAATCCATCCGTCGTTCGTCCTACTCTAGTTTTCATGTTCCGCGTCGGAATAAGTCGCCCCCTGATTGGTCGTTAATATTGTAGGCTTTTCTGAAAGGTCAACGGCAGCGGGAACATCCTGTATGTTGTTTACGCTTCATTTTGAATGGTCTCGAGTAAGCAGGTATCATGGATGCTCGTCTTCTCTTCTTGGGTTTGTTGACTCTTCACTTCTGCGCGGACTTAGGCGCTGGTATATTGAATTTATGCACATCAGGCTTTTAGACTCATATACTATAGGTAATTAATTATTAGTAAGGCGGATCTTTAATATTATAGTAGGTAACATAACCCACAAGGGTAAACCGTTTTTCTGCTCTTGTTATTGAGTTAGAAACGGAAAATATTTTTTGCAAAGTTACAGCAGGTAACGTACCTATGCCACAACAGGTCGGAAAAAAGGAGACACCAAAACGAACTAAATAAAAGTCAAATTCAATTGAGATTCCCCCATTCTCTCTCTCTCTCTCTCTCTCTCTCTCTCTCTCTCTCTCTCTCTCTCTCTCTCTCTCTCCATTCAGAGACCACCGAGACAAAATACGAGAAAAAAAAGAATTATTGGAAATCCAGTTTCAATATATTACCAACATTGCAAACAGAGATGGGAGAGAGAGAGAGAAAAAAAGAGCAAAACATTGCTTTCAGAACCAGACCAAGCAAAGGGCTACCAAAGGCCTTTTGGTAAGTCGATTGGCATGTCATCCTCTATACTGAAAAATATCCTCATTTTTGCCATGCGTGAAAATGGAAATCTAGTATTCCCCATCCCTCAGGGGTTCGGTTCCTATATCTATTTCTCAGCGGTGCAAGAAAGCGCTCTGGTTACCGGTGATTGCTTATTCTTGGTTGTAGGAATTTGAATGAAGAATGTACGTGGCTGCCATTTGCTTCAGTTCCATTCATTTATGAAAAGAGTATCTTTTTTCAACGCTGCAACTTATTCTGGGGATACGGTCTTACATTCGCGTTGATCACCCGACGCCCAGTGACTCGTTCCTCTCATCCGTTCGCCAAAGCACCGCCTTCTAGTCCGGCGTACCTGAAGCCGCCTGAACGAGCCATGTATGTGTGTTGTTTCGTTGTTAAAGGTAATAGTTTTTAAGGGGGACGGAGGCCGAGCTATGAGATTGTCCCGTGTGGCACAGATTGGCAGAAAATATGCGAGGTATGTCGGAAGGCATGTCCAATATCCACCCCTCAGGTCGGCTTCCTCTCACTTGTCTCCCCTCGGATATCGCTCAAAAATGAAGGGGAAAAAAGCAAAATGAAGGGTGGTGGGGGGTTGGGGAGGGGAGGGTTGAGGGTAGGGGAGAGGGGTGGTGTCGTGATGGAGATGTTATTACCCTCCTTGACTGCCTTCCCCTACCTGTGACTCCCATCTCCCACCAATATAACCCTCTAAGTAGTATAGAGCTCTCTCTCTCTCTCTCTCTCTCTCTCTCTCTCTCTCTCTCTCTCTCTCTCTCTCTCAGAAACCAGGTAATCCATTCAAATCATCGATTGTTTGTGCTGTATTTACATACATTTATGCATTTATTCATGTATGTAAACATAAGATTATGTAATTTATGTAAGGGTTTACACTTTGGATATATAATAATAATGTAATAATTAAAACCGTATGCAAATATACGCAGTCTATCGTAAAGGAAATTAATCTTATGAGCAAAAATTAAGTAAAATGACAAGTAATAATAATAATAATAATAATAATAATAATAATAATAATAATAATAAAATAAAATATCAACACATTCTTGCGCTGTAGGAACGGGCAAAATATTCTAACTTAATTTACCGAATAGTTTGCCAAAAGATTTTTATCGTGTAAAAAAAGGAAGAATTAAGTGAATAAATATGAGGCATATTTTCACTAAAAGATTTTCTTCCTGTGAGTGAGTGTATATATGTATGCATATTATATATATATATATATATATATATATATATATATATATATATATATATATATATGCTTAAAAAATCCCAGTAGATGCACGTGACTTCATTAAAAATAAGCGAATACCACAGGAAAATGATAGTCAGAAATCAAAGCGCTTTCGTCTTTACTGAGACATTGTCTTAGTAAAGACGAAAGCTCTTGGATTTCTGACTATCATTTTCCTGCGGTATTCGCTTTTATATATATATATATACTATATATATATATAATATATATATATATATATATATATATATATATATAATGTGAGTGTGTGTGTGTATGTATATTACCATATACTTCTCATTATAAATAAGCAAGTTCTAAGTGGAGAGAGAGAGAGAGAGAGAGAGAGAGAGATTGACATCCGAACGCGGAAAAGACCTCCTGCAAGTTCAGCGTCCGTGTCGGGGCGGAGGACAGAGTTGCCAAAATCGTGGTCACTAGCTCATGCTCGGCTGACCTTGCATGGCCATGCTCCTAGCGGCAAACCTATCCAACCTTTGGAAAAGAGTCGTGTATGTAAGGGCAGAAGGAAGGCTCTCTCTCTCTCTCTCTCTCTCTCTCTCTCACGAGGGGATGGTGTCCCGCGCTCAATTGCATACCGACAGGTGTACATATCATTGTGGAAATCGGAAATAAATTACGGTGAAATAGGTAGTACATGTTACGCATGGGCTAGTGCCCATTTCGCATATCCCCTCTCTCTCTCTCTCTCTCTCTCTCTCTCTCTCTCTCTCTCTCTCTCTCTCTAACGCATTATATTCATTTTTGTACTGATTTGAATTGAAATCTACAAGTGTCTTTACCATTTTTTGCCAGATTTAAAAAAAAAAGAAAAAAAAAGCTAGAAAATGTATTGTAGACAAATAATGGTGATTTTATGAATATCCTCTCTCTCTCTCTCTCTCTCTCTCTCTCTCTCTCTCTCTCTCTCTCTCTCTCTCTCATTTATCATTTTTATACTGATTTAAACTTAAAACCTACAAGTGTCTTTACCATTTTTTGCGAGATTTTTAGAATAAAAAAATAGCAAGAAAATTATATTAATTTAGTTATGGCGATATTAAGAACTGAAATATACCGTAGAATGTCTTTAAATATTTTCTATACAAATTTACATAAAATATTCAGTGAACTAATATTTTCGTAACATGACTACGCGGAAAGCAAGGCGGACGGTCCGAGGATTATGAAGGCTCCGCAATTTACGAGTATATGATTTTCACAGGGAACAATACCACACCCATCTCTTCTTACGTCGTCCTCTTCCTCCCTCCTCCCTCCTCCTCCTCCTTCTTCCCTGAAAAGAAATAACATTTTTATGCATTATATCCTCTAGTGTAACTCTCAATATGTGTTACTTGATGCCGAATGGAAAGTTTCTCCGGAGTTTTGCTGCGGGGAACGAAGGACATCTTCGAGCCATCGGGACCGCCCGTCTCCGAAACCTTTTCCTCGACTTCGTTACTCTATGACTCGTCGACTTCCTCTGCTTTCGTGTATCGCTTTCGTTCTCTATCTCCGCACTGTCTGTTTGCGATAGCTTCTTCTTCGTCCCTCGAAAATGATTGGCTCATTCGTATAATGGGACTGATAGGTGTAGTGAGGCTTCATGCCGAAGCGTAAGCCAAGAATCCGGGGATCGGGACTCGGTGATGCATTATGGCTGGTCAGTTGTATAAGTAGGTGGTGGAGGCCGCCGAAAATTGCATTGTCCTTTCATGCTAGAATTGTATCGACAGGAGGAGAGCGTCTCTAGAGGCTCTGGGAGAAGATTAGCCAAGGGGCGAATGTGACAGTTCTTTCCTTCCCTCTCTCTCTCTCTCTCTCTCTTTTTCTCTCTGTCTTAACATGATTTTTTCTTAATTTTTTTGTCCTAAACCTCATCTTTATTCCTTATGAAGGATGTTTATCAGATGGTTCTGTCAAAATTACTTATATTATATTATTATTTATTTGCTCAAGTTACGTGCGAATTAATTATACATGGTAATATTCATAACTTGAATTCTGTCAGATGTAATACAAATTTATTTTTAACAGCTTTGCATTAGTATTCAGTTCTATTCGTAATATACTCAAACCTGCCCTCTCTTGCAGAACCTGCCCGGTACGTGTGTGGTACGTGTGGAGCAGTGCTCGGATCAGCGTGGTCACTGGTGCAACATGTTCAGTCCTCCCACGGCATCATCATATACCAAGAGGCGTCCGGTGCCTCGTCTTTCACGACACCCACCACGCCTCCAGGCCCACCAAGACCATCGCATTCTTCGCCTTTGGCTTCAGTCTCATCCACTGCAACGACTTCGACAGGCCCACACCCACCTCCTTTGCAACTGCTCGACCCATCCAAGGTTGACCTCACAAAGGTGGACATCACAAAGGTTGACCTCTCCAAAGTGGATCTCAGCAAAATCGTTCCTCCGGTAACTTCAGGTGCAACACCCTTGCCCCCTCACCCTCCAGTGACAACACCTCTGCTCGACCCATCCCATCCCTTCAATTTACTACGGATGCCACTAGGGGATGCTCGCGCCCCCTTCCCACCCGGGCTGACACCACCTTTCGTCAGGCCTGGTCATGATTTCCGAATGGACCAGCTTCTACAAGAAGGTCTTCGTCTGAATCCTGCTCTGCTACCTCCACACTTTGAAAGGCCGCCCTTTCTTGACCCCGGGCTGGGTGCACCCCGCCATGCAGCGCCCACGCCCCTAACTTCAGGCGGTGATCCCAATCTCGATTTTTACTCACAGAGACTTCGACAGCTTGCAGGAACCACAAGCCCTACAAGCTCCACTTCACCACGTAAACCACTACCTACGCCCCCATTCTCTTCTCCAAATGCACCTACTCCCTCATCTCTGGCCCCTTCACAAACTCCCACTTCAAGTGACCCAGGACAGACTTCCTTAGACAAGCGATTCAAGTGTTCAACTTGTAATAAAGGATTCAGGTGGGAGAGTAACTTGGCCATTCACCAAGTCATTCATACTGGAGAAAAGGAGATTCGTTGTCCTAAATGTGATGAAATGTTACCAACGCCACAGCAGCTCCGGATACATATGAAAGCTCACAAGAAAAGCTCAAATACAGAGAGTGCATCTCCAGACTCATCACGCCCTCAGACAGAGGATGACAACGATGAGGAAGAAGATGAAGACGAGGAAGAGGAAGAAGAAGAAATTGATGATGAAGAAGAAAATCCATCAGTCTGTGAGAGTGCAGATGAAGAAGAAGACATAATTGAGGATGACATTTGTGATGATGAACCAGAGGATCTTTCAACAACTTCAAAAACAACCCCAGTTACCTCAGCACAAAGTGTTTCATCAAGTAACTGTGACAGCTACAAAGTTAGCAAAGCTGATCAGCAAAAGTCTGTTGTAGGTGAACTGATGGACAAATTTGGCCTGGCAAATATATCTGCATACAGTGAAGCTTACCACCAAGCTCTGAAAGAATCAGGCCGCATATCTCACCATCACATTGGAAAGGATGGAGAAAAACTTCATACAAATGGGATTGAGAAGACCATAAAACTTAGAGAAGATTTAAGCAAGGGTCTTCTGGCTACACAACCTAATCTTGATCTCGCACATCAAACCCTACTTGGTGCATTCGATCATCCATATGATGCCCAGAAGCGATTAGTAGGAGCCCCAAGGGATGGCAGTCTTTACGCAGGTCTTTGGCTCCCAAGTTTAACTGGGTCAGGAACGACACCCAGGGATTTATTCCCCGGACTTCCTACAACAGAAAATAACTTCTTGCACCGAAAACTTCTGAGCGACAGCTCTTTAAAAGCAACTGACACTCCTGTTAGTCTACCTAAGCCAGGTACAAGTTCTGCACCTGGAACTCCCCTTTCCTTAGCTCCACCAACAAAGAGAGAGGGCAAGAGGAATGATACCTGCGAATTTTGTGGAAAAGTGTTCAAAAATTGTTCAAATTTAACTGTTCATCGTCGATCGCATACAGGTGAAAAACCATACAAGTGTGACCTTTGCAGTTATGCTTGTGCCCAGAGTTCAAAACTGACAAGGCACATGAAAACTCACGGCCGTCACGGCAAGGATGTGTACCGCTGCCGATTTTGCGATATGCCCTTCAGTGTTGCCTCAACTCTTGAAAAGCACATGAGAAAATGTGTTGTGAATCAAAATAAAAAAGGGTTGTTTCCTCCTTTAACTGCAGGAGGCCACGAAGGCCTTGATTACAAGGGCCTACATTTTACTCCCGTTATCAGTGATGATTCCTCCAAGTCTGGTAGCATATTCTCTCCTCATTTTAATGTTACTCCTGCTGCAAACCCCTCCAATGAGGACACAGGCGATTCATCTAACTTGTCAGGCGTCGGATCTTGAGATTGGGCCCCCATCGTCACGCCCCAGCTGCCACCGCCTGGGGCTCAGGGCCTCCCTCCTCCTGCACTGGGGTTTCCCAGGACGGCCACTCATCCATGGGTCTCCTCAGGCTGCCCTCCACCTCCGCTGTTGTTGAGAGGGGTATCTGGCCCTCTTGACCCAACAGTACCACCTTGGCCATCTTCCATGTCAATACATGGTCCTGGGACGCCGCCACGAGCACCAGCGCCACCTACCTGACCCCCGGTGGCAGATGCAGTGGCAGCAGCAGCAGCAGCAGGGCGAGTGGTGTAGCCCTCACATTCCCACACCTCGCGTCATGTGACTTCCCAGTGAACAGTACCCCTCTTGAGCCCACAGGGTATGGGTACTTTGACATGCTAGTCCTGTGTGTTGTACGGTGGTGAGAGCAGCAGCAGCAGCAGCGGTAGCCACAAGGAGCAGCACGCGGACACTCGGCCCATTGTTCCTATTGATGTTATGTGTTGTGTATTGTATGTTGTCTTACCTTAACTGGTCACAAGAGTGGCAGAAGGGTGCCACATCCGAACTATAGTGCCACGTTAGAGCTACCAACAGCCGAGTCGTGATCCCCTGAGTTTGAGCAGAAAAAATAGCAGAAATAGACTTGAATATTTATGATCAACCAAATTGTGTTTCTTGGAAAGAGACCCATAAAAGTGTTACTGAATGAAAAAGGGAAAATGCTAAGTTATTGATTTCTCCCCGAATGTATCTTTTTTTGCTCAACGCTCTTGTGATTTGATGTAGGTCTTCCCTTTATCCTATTTCTCTTTATTTGATGTACTGGAAATAGAGACTGAGTGGGGAGAACATCTCCTTGATCTCCTTGTTAGTTCTGTTTTATCTATGAATTCAAAATGTTTTGAGGTTTAAGTTAACAGCAATGGAAAGTTTAGCCAGATTGTTAATTTTTATTGGTTAGTCAGAAACAAAACAAAAAAAGTTTTTCAAGCTATTTGGTGCAAAGATGGCTATACCCTTTTACCTCAGGGACGTGAATTTTGTGCTTGCAGACGGTTTCTGCTGCAAAAAAAGGTTATAATAATCAAATGGTATCCAGTGTTTTGCTTCAAGATAGATGAAGATTGGACAATAGTGAAAATGATTTTTTTTACGATTTGACTAGGAGAGCATAAAAATATAGTAAGATATTTTTTTTTTATTTGAGGAGTTGACTTGCTGAATTGTTACTTTTGTTAAGTTCTCATCTTTTTTGGCAATCTGTCTGTTTACTAAGCTTACTTTGATTTTTCCTTATGCCAAGGATATTGCTTGTTTTAATGAGAGAATGGGATTTTCTCAAGACGTGGAAACAAGGAAATGTTTCTCTTAAGTATATAGTCATTAGAGGCTAAAATCATAAGATATAATGACTCGTTCTCTGGCGCGTCATAGATCTGATTCTGAACTTCACCAGTCGAAGACTGTGAACAAGGACAGTGAAATCATTGCGAACGCACAACAGCAGAGGCTTCCACCCAGTTCTCAAACGCCCTTTCCTTGCCAGTGATAAAGTTCCTTAATCAGTTATTATTACTATGATTATCTTGCAAATTATTGGTTCTTTCTTCTAGGGAAACCTGTTAGTTTCAGCGTAATCAAAATCGGTACGTAAGGCTTGAGTTGTAAGTTATTCCAGTTACCAAAGCGACCTTAATTGTATAGACGATGTTTTTATGACCTTCATATTTCAAACGTCCCATATTTCCTCAGGATTTGAAACAACCCCCCCCCCCCAACCCAACCCCCCCAGAGTAAAGACAACATCCTGGGAGCCACAGCTAATACCAAACATATTTGTTAAATTTAAGTGGACATTCTAGGGCGAAGCTTGCATAGGTAAAGCTTAAGAACGATTCGTTTCATCGGTTATGAATAAGGACGTGGTCCGCAGTGGGAGGTGTTAGGAACATTTCGGTAGACTTTCCCTGGACTGCTAAATGAAAAAAAGTTGATTAGGATTACCTCTCGAGTTTTGCTGAAGAATAGAAGCTTATTATTATATATATAATATATATTTTTTGTAGTTAAGGTTTTACCCACTTTATACCAAAAGGAAACTGGTGTCATCATCGTAATCACCTACTTTTTGGCTGAAGTGCGTGAAATCTTGTTACTTTTTTGATAATTTCTTTTTTTTATATATATGTATAGGAATATAAGTCCCCTCTGCTGGTCACATCAGTATTATCTTCATTTGCTTCGATTTCATCTCTCGACGTTCCTTGATTTCTCTCTTTCCTTCTCTTTTTTTATTTTTTTTAATCCCAGTGAGACTTTTCGCTTCTCCACTGGGTTGGTGTAAAAGGTTGCTTCCGAAATGCATCGATTATTTTTTTTCTTTTTTAATTTACAGACAAAAAAATATTTTCTTATTTTTTTCGGCTACATTCCTCTTATTGTTTACTCGTACAATGTTTATTATTTTTGTGTAACTTAGGGCTAGTATGGTAGTTTTTGCTTGGAATTTTTGTCTTTCTTAATTCGTTGTAGGCTATAGAAGCTTCCAATTTGATTTTTTTTTCTTCAGATCTGTTTTAATAAGTTATGAAAATTTGATGTTCCGTAGTGAAAAGGTTGGTGTGTGCCATAATAGGAGATATCTTATAAAACAACGTTTAAAAAACAAAATCTTGAACATTGGATCCCTATGCTGGATCTGTCATGTTTCGGGCTAATTATCCCGTTTCTGCTCGTATAAACAACCCCCCTGCCCCTGCCCCCACACCCCCACCCCTCGAGTCACATTTCAAGAACGAAATCAGTTTAACCATTATTATTATTATTTAGATACAGTTAACATTGACGCTTATTTATCCTTAATTTAGTAGAAAAGGAAATTTAAGAATGCGTCAAACTTCAGTTTGTTTTAGGGATCAAGGATATAACAATGCTCTACCTTAAAGATCAAGAAGTTAGGAAAGAAAAACATGGATCAACATCGCCCCCGCGTCCCCCTACCGTTAACCCCTTCCCTTCCTCCCCATGCCCCCCACCCCTTTCTTCTCGCCTCTCCACCTTTCCCTTCCTTCCTTCCTCCCTCCCTCCCTCCCTTCCTTCCATTTCACCCTTTCTCGTTATGTGTTATCCAGTGCCCTGGGCTTTAATTACCAGTCTAATGCGGACTTCAGCAGAGTCCTCTCTTTATCAATAAACCAAAGATAGTGGAAAGAATACGCCTTTGCGAAACCCACCCCCGCCGCCGCCGCCGAGCCGTGATGACAGTTTTCGAAGACTGAAAGAGAAAATAACGGGAAAATATAAAATTAGAAAATACCATAAGAAAAAATAACAAAAATGAAACGTCAATGGCTGCCGGGTCGAGCTCTGTGTTGTATTTAAGACTGTTCTCTCTATCCGTTGTAAATATTGTAAATAAGATAGTTTATATTTGTATATGTAATGATAGATTATAAAGAAAGAAAGAAAAAAAAAACTGCTATGGAAGTTTTACCCCAAATTTGTACAATCACAGTTATTATTACAAAGCTCCATCTCTGCACCAAATATCTGACTTTTGTTCATCTCAAAGAGGACTCCTTCATTATTATTATTATTATTATTATTATTATTATTATTATTATTATTATTATTATTATTATTATTATTATTATTCACTGACCATGATTTTTTGTTCTGGAATTTTATTTGGAAACTGTTCTCTCTCTCTTCTTTTCTGTTACCTGTCTGACGGTGAACAGATCAATCACAGAATTTCCGATCAATAACAGAAACTCTGTGACTAGACAGACAGACAGACAGACAAACAAACAAACTTACCTGCCCTGCGACGCTAAGGCTCATTTGATGATCTTTGTTGTGAATAGGAAGACTAAACAGCTCTTAATGTCGCACGGCCTCTGAAGAACCGAGGAATCGAGCTCGTGTTCTTGTGTTTGTGTGAGCGTGTGTGTGTGTATAAGTGTGTGTGTATCTGGCGTTTTTTTGCCTGTTTGTTCATTTCCTCCTCCAAGCTCTGTCTCGAGGTATTGCTTGAAAATAACATGGCGATCGATGTGGATGCACCTGATGTCACTTTGGGGCCAGCGGGTTTTTATCACGACAGGGTAAAATAAATAAAGGATATAAAAAGGTATAATCGTAAATAATAATAATAATAATAATAATAATAATAATAATAATAATAATAATAATAAATAATAATAATAATAATAATAATAATACAAGAGTACTCAAGCTGAATCAACGCGTGCTGCTAAATAAACAAACAAAAAAAGAAATAAAAAAAGGTCAATAAAGCAAAAACCTGGCTCATTTGTACACACTTCTTTGTCGCAGAGATAAATCAGTAATCCCAAAAGGATGCGGTTAGTTAGAAGCTGAGATTTATTCGAAACGAACACTGTGTAATATATATATTATAAATATAAAAAGTTACTGTCTCTTTGTATGATACGAAGTAGAGAAAGCACTGCCGATTAATATTAAAAACATTTAGCTCTGACTGATTCAGTCATAAATAAAGTTTTCTTTCTCGCGATGGATCGATCGAAGAGGGTCACTCACGATCAAAATTCTGGGTTCATACTTTTTCTTTGAAGGTTAACTTAAGTTTGTATCTTTTAAAAAAAAAGGATCAAGAAGAAAATAGCGAGGATGCTGGCTATTAAATACTTATTTATGATGCTTTATGTAGGAAGGATATTGTTGAAAATAAGATTGCGAATTCCTGTAAAAATAATTTTTTACTTTGAGATTTTGTTTTGAAAAATGTTTTACGCATTGTGAGTTTCCATTCTTGTGTAAATTGCTGCTGCCTCTGCCTCTCTTCGCTATCCATCTCCTTTTACAAGAAGAATATGAAGAAGAGAAAAAGGAAAAGTGGTTTTTGCTGAAAGAAATGATTGTGTGTCCGTCATGTCGGGCTAAAGCCGTTGTTAATTGTATGCACAGTTTTTATTGAAATTAAGATTTAAAAAAAAACAAAGTAGTGATATGATCTTTACTGTAAACAAATTGAATTGACTGACTGTACGGATTACTGATTTTTATTAATGTTGTTTACAATCATTGTGAAGCTGATTCCTCCCCTAATTCCCCACTACCCTCCCTCCCTCCTCCTCCTACCCCTCACTACCCACTTTCCTACTTAGTGTGATTTTAGAGGAACAGAGACTCTCCTGACAGGCGCCTCGTGTGGAAAAAAAAAAACCACACACACACAAAGATTAACTACGACCATCTGAAGGCTAGTCAAGGGATTATTATATTTTCCCTAACTGCTCTTTCTGTGGGGTTAGCCTATGATAAATTTTTTTTTTTATTATTCACAGAACTCGTTAAGGTCACCTTACGATTCCATTCTTCTTATGGCTTGTTCTGTCAATTGTGATTTTCATGAATTAATGCAGCTCTTCCTTAATTTATTATTTGCTCTGCAGACGAGAGAGCCGCTCCAAAAGCCTCGCCCCAAGAAAGAAAAAAAGTATGACAAGTGTGACATCTGAATAACAATAAATTCGCCTAATGCAAAAGACGTCTCATCCTGTTTCTTCTCCCATCATCTAACCTTCATTTTGCTCTTCTGCTACCTTCCTGAACTTCCTTGGACTAACCCCCAACCCACCCGCCCCAAAAATCCACAGCCCCTCCCCCAAAAACCCCCTGCGTGTAAACAAAGCTGCTTTTATTATATCGATGGTGCAAATCTACGTAGGACTCAATATGTACAGTTTCACTCGATCCTCTGCTGGCGATGGTCACGTGGTTTTCTTTAAATTTAAAAAGCGATCCGGTTGACAATTTAAAAAAAAATTATGAAAATATATAAAAAAAAAAGATATAAAAAACCCGAAAGTGTTTGTGATGCTGCGTGCGAGAGAGAATATTATAATAATAATAATAAAAAAAACCAAACCTAGCGGTGGAGGACTGAACTTCATACTACAAAAACTGTTCTCGGCCTATTATTATTATTAGAATGAAACTGGCGAGAGAGGAATAATCTTTGTACATGTAGAATTTAATAAATGTATTTATCTTCGTCAAAATGTGTTTTGTTTCTCCTGTCAACCCTTTTATCAAACTTACTACTTCATGAATACCCTCATCATATGTTTGAGAATTTTGTTAAATGGCCACTGTTGCTGAGGAGTTTCTAAATTGTATATATATATATATATATATATATATATATATATATATATTATTATATATTAATATATATTATATATATAATATTATATTATAATAATATATATAAAGGTTTTTGCCACGAAGGAAAAAAATGAAAAGCGAGATAGCCAAGCACTTTCGGTCTAGTTCGACCCTTTCTTTACTCAGGCACTTTTCAATTTTTTTCCTTCGTGGCAAAAACCTTTATTTTACACATAGCATCACGTTTTACATACTTCGTGATCAAGTTATTCATATATATATATATATATATATATATAATATATATATATATATATATATATTATATATATATATATATATATATATATATATGTAAATCTATATATATTTAAATATTCAAAGGAAGTGACCAATGTTAAAAAGTGCCAATGTAAGCATTCATACAATAACGGATAATAATTTCTTTTACCTCTATCCCCCAAAACTAAGAGGAGGATAAAAAAAAAAAAAAAAAATAAAAAAAAAAAAACAAAAATAAAAACCCAAATTAAGAGGATAAAAATAAAAAAAAATAAAAACCCAAAACTAAGAGGATAAAAATTAAAAAAATAAAACCCAAAACTAAGAGGATAAAAATAAAAAAAATAAAAACACAAAAGTAAAACAGGTCGGTATTTCTGTGAACGCTTAATATGCGTCACTGGGAGCATTGTAATCTAGTGGAAGTGTCTCTTATATAAAAAGAAAGTTATTAAAATTAATTTTTTAAAATTAATATTTTTATGATATTCTGGCGCAGAATGATAACGCTTTCCAATGAGACATGAAGTTGAAGTAAAGTAAAACTTCTAAACTAAAACTCAAAAGAAAAAAAAATCTGAATAAATTACGTTACTTCGCAATCACTGACAATGAGAGGGAATCTTTAAAGAACAAAAAATCTATTTGACAAACAACAGAAATGCTTTGTCAAGGTTAAATGAAGAGAAACTATTTTGAGATTGAATTATCCAGAGTAACTAAAAGATTCAGAAGAAAACGTCTCGGCTGAATGATAAGTGATATTTACTTTAGGAAACTTTGTTTAAAAAAATAGAATAAAAAAGCTCACTCTTGACCACTCTCTATCATTTGCAACCTCTGTAGATTAAAGGTTCATAAACGAATGATTATAAATCATATAGTCCCAATACATCCGACAGGTGACGAAGAACCACAGGTTAACTAGCAAGGCATTACAAAATGGCCGCTCAACTCTCTCTCTCTCTCTCTCTCTCTCTCTCTCTCTCTCTCTCTCTCTCTCTCTCTCTCTCTCTCTCTCTCAGGTGAGCAATGGTTAGGCTTAAGATAGAAGGAGAAATACAAAAGGTCAAGTGATTGAAGCTCTGAGTCTACCAGGGCTTGAGAACAAATGGAAAACACTATGTTAATTATGAGAGCCCTTAATGTGACGTCAACGCGAGAATGGACACGGTTTAAGGAAGGTCTCTCGGCTCTAAATTGACCCACTGCTGTCTATGGTGACCTTCAATGAAAGACCTTCATATGAACCAAAAGAGAATGAAAACAGTTTGAGGAAGGGGCTGCTTGGCCCTAAAATTACCTATACTGCTGTCTACGGTGACCTCTAAGGCCGGATAGCCTACCTGACCTTCACATCAGCTGATAAATATAAATATATATACATACATATATATATATATATATATATATATATATATATATACTATATATATATATATATATATATATATAATATATATACAGGGTGTCTATAAAGTCCCACCACCGTTACAAAGTAATGTATATTTATATATATAATTTTATAATATAATATATATATATATATATATATATATATATTATATGCATAGCATATGCGTGTGTGTGCATACGTATTTATTGCTCAGGATGGACTGGGCGGACTTTTATGGATACCCTGTATATATATATACATGGGCAAAAAAAACAAAAATGCTATTATAATAATGAAATAACGGTTCCCACGAGTTCTGACTGGAATTACAGTCACCTCGCATGCTACCTAATGGCAATGCTAAGCTATAATGGACGCCGTTCTCATTCCACGTTAATCACGAAGTCCTCATCATTGCAACAGTTTTCAAAAACGAAAACAAAATGTTCAATATAACAAGAGCAGCGAGAGCAGAGTAACAATAATTTTAATGTCAATATTGGATAAAGAAACTTTAAAATTAAAAAATATTAGATTCTTTATTTATATTGAATAAATATTAAATATGGCAAAGCAATGGAACTCTGATGGCTGAAGTGGAATCCTCAATCACTAGTGACTGCCTGTGGTAGAACCCCACTCACTCTTGCTGTTTTTGAAAACTATGGATTCTGCAAACCACGAAAAAATTTCCATTAAAAACCTAACTTAACATTTATCTAAAGTCCCTTAATAAGCAATAATGAATGGTATACAATATATAAATATCAAATGCAAATATGCCAATATCACATTACATATAACTGAATTAGGTACCTAAATAAATTTGCCAAGACCAGGAAGATGACTGAAGCCGATGATACTAGGCTACCTTCCAGCAAGCACAAGTAACCTAGCCTAGTAACAAATTAAAAAAATTAGGCTCACTAATATTCTAAGTTATGCAATGTTAAATTAAATATGAAAAAACACTCAGGAAAATAAAATCTTATACGATATATCGATTTAAGCAAATCTGAAACACCACCAGGCTATCTATGCACCAAAA
>NC_087218.1:47835371-47850371 GCF_015104395.2 Macrobrachium nipponense
TCTCTCAGTGCATACTGGAACACTTCAGAAAACGTGGAAATATACAACATAGTACAACATAGAGCAGGAGCAGTTATAGCCATTTAATAGTGGTGATGGCAAACAGTCATGAACTACAAGAAAACACTATTATCTTAGAAACTCGCTCCTCGAATGATTACAGGTGTACTACGCTGTACCGGGAAGGTGTTTGAACAATTATCACCAAAAATATGAAGTCCAAACCCATTCTAATTCGTATATTAATACAAGAACGTAGTGCCGAGTTGAAGGGCAACGTGAATCTGCCCGCTAATAAAAAATAAAAACATATAAAGTAAAATGCTGTCTTTGACCGAGTCTAGTAGATTGATTGGGTGCTTGGGCACTTGAGACCATCAGCAACGGGTGCCCTTGGCTTAATTCACTACAAAATAACTGTTACATATTTTTTTCTGTGCTCTTGCATTCATTAGCTGCATTACACTGCATTGATTCATTTCTTTCAAAATCAATGTCATTCCCTTTCAACAGACTGGCATTGGAGACATGTCTTGCGAAAAGGATTCTGTGGATAGCGTTACGTCACTGCCCTTAAGCACTTTATTTACTCCCCCACCTTTTCTCTGTGCAATATTGTAGTTACCATTATCTGTTCCAACTTAACCCTTCTGGTGTTTTTCGCTGCTTTTATGAAGAGTCCAACTGTCAAGGGCTATTGAAATATAGACTTCATTAATCCGTCAATTTAAATAGAATTCTTGAACGGGTTTTGAATGGATTCTTACAATACCCTTGGCGTCTTTTTATCTGCCTTCAATGACGTCATCTATTCGCCTCACCACGCCGCATTCCTCCGACGTTGTAAGCATTTGTGATTCATCTGTCATATATATATATATATATATATATATATATATATATATATATATATATATATATGATATATATATGAATATTATCCTAAATGCCTAAAAAAATCACAGTAGATGTACGTGACTTCATTAAATAAGCGAATACCACAAAAAGGAAAATGATTGGCGGAGAAATCCAAGTGCTTTACTAATGGCATTGTCAAGGAACGAATAATGAATTCCTTGACAACGTCTTAGTAAAGCGCTTGGATTTCTGTGCTTACATATATATATATATATATATATATATATATATATATATATATATATATATAAATATATATATATATATATATATATATATTATATAGATATATATATATATATATATATATATATATATATATATATATATATATATATATATATATATATATATATATATATATATATATATATATATATATATATATATATATATATATATATATATATATATATATATATATATATATATATCTATATATATATATATCTATAGTATATATTTGATATATAATATATATACATTATATATACAGGTATGTATATATGTACATTTTACGTATACCTTTTATACTTGATATTATATCAAGTATAATAGGTATACATAAAATGTACATATAGATACCTGTATATATATATATATATATATAATATATATATATATATATATATATATTATCTTTTAAAGGGCTTTTAATATGGGGATGGTTCTTGCGAATAAAAAGACAAGGTTCATTGCCACAGTTATGTTTAAACTGCCGAATAATGCATGAATCCAATGCACAGATGATAACTTTCACGACACACACACACACACACACACACACACACATCACACATTTTTGCATACTTAAATTTTAACCTTACCAATAGAAAGACAAAAGCCAAAATATAAAAAAGTCAATCCTGAAACCTCGCGCAGAAAACGTACGACGTGTCAAAGAAAATGTGAGCAGCTAATGGGGTAACTTTGCGCCACAGATTGGGATCAACTTGATAACGAGTACTGCGAAAGGATTCAATTAAAATTTCAATCGTACTTTAAGCTTATTAAACATATACTTTAAAATTTGGTGGAAAATACACCTTTATTAACTATGCTCACACTTGGCAAAGGTCTTATACTGGACCCGTTAAACCCACTGACAGTATTATTCTTAAACAGCTCATTTGGCAAAAGTTAATCGTCTCATCGAATGGAATTTGACTGAACAAGAGACTTCACACCAAAAGAAGATATAATACAAATATGTTCCTTCAAGCGTCCTGGTCTAAACCAGGAAGACTAAATGAACCCTCCTTCTCCACCTACACATTTTTAGATTTTACAATTTGCCATTAAATTACACTTCGATCATAATAATTAATTAAATATTAGTAATGAATTATCAATGATTAATTAATTAATTAATTAATATTACTAATAATGATAAATAATTATTAATAATTGATTAATAATTAATTATAAATGATTAATTATTATTAATAATCTATTAATAATTAACTTTCAATAATAATTTTAACAATCTATTAATAATTACTTAACAATAATGAATAACAATCCATATTTAATATCTAATAATAATAATAGTAATGATAATAATGATGACAATAATATTCTTTATAGATATGTATCCAACAAATAAGCTTAGTTCGATAGGGTCAGTTATAAACCTACAGCGCCTCCCCACGGGATAATTCGAAGTGCCTCGAATAAGCCTTTCTATTCCAGAACATTCAAATTTACTTTAGAATAAACATACACTCTGCATCGTGTCCAGTTCATAAAAATAAATGTATAAATTAATTAATTAATTAATAAATTCCGTCCTGGGATTCAGTTACTGATTGCATCGGAAATTGCACTTTGACCAAAGTAACTTAAAACTAACCAACCAAGCCAAACGTGATCTAACCTAACCTGGCCTTACTAACTACCGGCTGATAAATTAGGGGTCGTATTGACCTCGTCGCACTCAATGACCTTGTCAACCACGTTGGAACCGAGAGCATAAATAATTCGCCTCTATGTTTCAGGGCTTAACTAGTGAACGAGAACTTAAGGGTGTCCTTGTAAAACTACTATATAGCGGATTTAACATCGTTGACTGCCCAAGATATATCATCAATTAAGAAAAAACGAAACAGGGCGTTTGCAATTGACTGAAATTGATTGTTACTCAGCCGTAGAGTAGTATTGTTGCGTTCATAGAAAACGTAAATATGAAATGGCTTTGCCACTGGTTGGACGTTTCAGGACATAAACTTCATTTTTGTGACGCAATAATACTTTTGAGTTCAAGAGAACGATTGTATCAATAACATTTCGAAATCAGCTAATTTTCTTACGCATTTCCTAAGGTCAGCTTTCATACTTGAAAAGGGTAATTGCATACGCGGTACATTTATAGGTACATTCACGGTTTAGGTACTGGGTACATTAACACAATAAATGACATTTACGTCTTATAGGTAATATAATAACACTGAAGAAAAAATAAGTTAAGTATATCTTAGTTTAACCAGACCACTGAGCTGATTAACAGCTGCTCTCCTAGGGCTGGTCCGAAGGATTAGATTATTTATACGTGGCTGGGAGTTCCAATTGGTCACCTAGCAACTGGTCCTACAGCTTATTGTGGGATCCGAACCACATTACATCGAGAAATGAATTTCTATCATTAGAAATAAATTCGTCTGATTCCGCGTTGGCCGAGCTGAGATTAATACTGAAGAAAGTTTAAATTTCTTGGTTACAGAATGTCATGAAATTCAATATCGACACTTTCGTGCCGAGAAATGCAATATTTTGGTCCCATTAACAACTAAGTGTGGATTACCATTTCTACCAAGTGTGGATAATACGTCATAAAAAATGACAAGCAGTACCGGTAGCGACGCCAGCCTGGAACAGTAACGACTAAGGACGCGGTGAGCGGCAACTGGATATACGCAGGAGAGAGAGAGAGAGAGAGAGAGAGAGAGAGAGAGAGAGAGAGAGAGAGAGAGAGAGAGAGAGGAATCGGGAATATATGGGGAAGCTCGGACAGAGGGACAGATTAGGAGAAATCAAATTAGGTTGTAGACAATAAGGCTATGGCTTCATGGATTAAGCTTAGGCGGCGAGAGAGAGAGAGAGAGAGAGAGAGAGAGAGAGAGAGAGAGAGAGAGAGAGAGAGAGAGAGAGAGAGAGAGAAACGTTTCCTCAATATCCACACTATCTGATAGATTGTAATTGAGACCAACGACGATATCATATTGACGCTGAAAATTTATAGCCATTAGCGTTAATATTAATCTGCATTTACAGTGCATAAAATGCAGCCCAGAAAATTGTATTTGTAATTAGATACTAACAACCTCAACTTTCGATTATAAAAGGACAACAATTATTATATAATTTCCGTTTGCATTATTTCGCAAAATCTTCTGATCATTTAGAGCTGATAAAGCTATTGACCAAATTCCAGCGCTGACTGTACCTATCGACATCAAATTCTAGAGCCTTCCTAGATAGCGACCACCAAGGGGGATTTTTCCTAGTTAGTAACCCCAAGGGGGATTTTTTTCTAGATAGTGACCACCAAAGGGAATTATTTTCAAGATAGTGACCCTAAAGGAGATTATTTCCTAGATAGTGACCACCAAGGGGGATTTTTTCCTAGATAGTGACCTCCAAAGGGGATCTTCCTAGATAGTGACACCAAGGGTCTTCAGGGGTAATTATCTAAGACTTAATATTTCTTGAAGGTCATTATCTTTATGATATGCACAGTCTTTTGATTATGTTTTATACGGTCAACCTCAACGGGGTTGTACTTCACACGCCGCAAAGGTAGATACATATCGTGTTAAAACACTTGGGGATCACATCTAGTTAAGATCCCAAATACCTAATACGAAAACTCGATCAGAAATGTTAGTTTTCATACGGGGGAAGAAATGGCATGACATAAAAGTGGGAAAACAATGAGCTTACTTTAAAAACTGGCAAAAAAAAAAAATTGCATACCATATAAACGGAATAAAAAAAATGCATACCATGAAAACGGGAAAAAATAATTGCATACTATAAAAAATGGGAAAAAAATTGCATACCATATAAACGGAATAAAAAAAAATGCATATCATAAAAACGGGAAAAAATAATTGCGTACTATAAAAACGGGAAAAATTGCATACCATAAAAACGAAAAAAAATATGTAACGGACACCGATAAAAATTTACACAGCATAAGAATGGGCAAATAACTGGCATAACTTTTCTGATAAAAAATTGGCATAACGTAATGAAGGACAAAAAATTGGCATACCATAAGAACGGTTAAAAAAATTATATAAAACTAAAAAAAAATTGGCACAGCAGAAAAATGGACAAATAATTGGCATAATCTACTGAGAACAAAATTGGCATAACGTAATCACGGACAAAAAATTGGTATAACGTAATCACGGACTGGTATAACGTAATCACGGACAAAAAAAATTGATATAACGTAATCACGGACAAAAAAAATAGGAATAACGTAATCACGGAAAAAAAATTATAACTTAATCAAGGACAAAAAAATGGCATAACGTGATGACAGAAAAAAATGGCATAACGTAATCACGGACAAAAAATTGGTATAGCAAACACGGATAAAAAATGGCATAGCTTAATAAAGGACAACAAATTGGCATAACATAAGAACGGATACAAAAATCATATAACATAAACAAAACAAAAATGGGCACAGCATAAAAATGGTCAACTAATTGGCATAAATACTAACAAAAAATTGGTCTAACATAATGACAAAAAATTGGCCTAACACACAACGGATAAAAAATTTATATAACTTAAGCTGGCACAAAATTAGCATAACTTAAACTGGCAAAAAATTGGCAAAACTTGCATTGGCAAAAAATTTGGCGTAACATAAAAAAGGATAAAAAAATTGGCATAACATTAAAAGATCAAATAATTGGCATACCGTAATCGCGGACAAATAATTGGCATAACAAACTGACATAACATAAAAACGAATAAAAAGACTGGCATAACATACACAAGCAAAAAACGGCATAACGTATAAAGAAACATTCCACCTACACAGTTTAATTTAGCTGCCCACCACCAGCAAATTCACAACCGGTACTTACATCATGCAGAAGGAAGGTTCTATCCTGACAAGCTGATCCTCATCCTTGTGTTAAAGCCACCACCCAAAATTTCCACGCCCTTGGAGAACAGAGGGACGCCCGCAAAATCATCGCACACGCAATCTAAGCATTCCCCCGCAACGGCAAAACTGTCAGTACAAACACACACACGAAGACATGAAGAACTGAAATGAAGCTGTAGAGTTCTGAAGACTATGACTGCCTCGTTACCCTGTGTTTACATCGGGTAAGTGAAGGCTCGGAAACTGCTGGTTCGACTACGCACCGAATATCACTTCATAGCCTTCAGCATTTCGGAGTAAACTGAATCTTAATTCGATCCTGTAATCTACTGTATTTTTTATGTTATTACCCCCAACCTGTCCATCATAGCAATCCTTAGAAACCTTTTAGGTAATCATCTTGTTTTGTCAAATATAACCACAATCGACTTATACTTTATTAAATTTCAGTCATGAAAGAACTATTATAATTTAAAACCGCCTTTAATGATGAAGTTATCTTTGATGATTTATCAAAATTCCTATAGGTTTTTTTTATGCTTAGTTGAAATGCTAGGCTATCGTTTTATTTTATTTTTTTTTATTTTATTTTTTTTTGTATGGTGCTTTAACGTTGCATGGAACCAGTGGGTTATTCAGTAACAGGACTAACGGCTTTACGTGACTTCCGAACCACGTCGAGAGTGAACTTCTATATCACCAGAAATACACATCTCTCACTCCTGAATGGAATGGCCGAGAATCGAACCCGCGACCACCGAGGTGGTACGCTAATACCATACCAACCACGCCACTGAGGCGCTCGCTAGTCTATCGTGTCCTTTAATATAAGCTATAGAGTTAAAAAGGGAATAAGAGAGACGACGAAGCGATTTCGTGGTTAGTTGTCAAATGACACAAAATTTACGTTTTCGAAACAAAGAAACCTCCGCGATGACGTAACAACCATAACAAGGAAACAATCTATTTGATATTCATTGTAACTGTCAACAAATGTTTTAGACGAGTAAGTTAGCTGAATACATACCTGGGCAGGCGTTAACAAGTCCTTGGTGCTTTTACTGAGCGAAGCGTGACTCTATATACGATATTAAGTTCTAATACGCACATAGAATATTTCATTTGTTTTACATTGAAGTTTTGTTGCTATAATCGTGTTGCAAGTCCCTTGCAGTTTTGTTTGACATGCTTTTTGTTACAAAGATTTCTTAAAGGCATTCGCTTACCTGTAAATGGAAAATTCTCAATTAACATGCTATACCACAACAGAAAGTAAATGTACAATCAGATACCCTTCCTCCTCTCTCCTCCGCTTTCTCTGCATATGTATATGTACATGTATATGTATATGTATATATACATACATACACAATACTATATGTATATATATATTATGTATATATATATATATATATATATATATATATATATATATATATATTATATGTATATATATATATATATATATATATATATATATATATATATATATATAAGCATTCACCACCTCCTTATTATGTCTCAACCGCTTGTTAATCTTAATATCATCTACACAACCGTGTGCCTTTAAGCTCTTACCATCCCATAGTAGGCCTCCTCTCTCTCTCTCTCTCTCTCTCTCTCTCTCTCTCTCTCTCTCTCTTCTCTCTCACTCAGAATGAATACTTTCTTATATCAATTGTGTAGGTGCTTTGATAATCTCTCTCTCTCTCTCTCTCTCTCTCTCTCTCTCTCTCTCTCAAATTAATTTATTTTCACTTAACATCTGAGTAGGTGTTGTAATAATCTCTCTCTCTCAATATACTACATATATATATAATATATATATATATCTATATATATATATATATATATATATATATATATATATATATATATATATATATCACAGATGAATACTTTGATGATAACGAACTTATAGGTATTGTAATTCTCTCTCTCTCTCTCATCTCTCTCTCTCTCTCTCTCGCACACACACACACACACACACACGCAGATGAATACTTTGATGATAACGAACTTGTAGGCATTGTGGTTCTCTCTCTCTCTCTCTCTCTCTCTCTCTCTCTCCCTCCTTAACTCCTTACACCAGACTGCTCTGCCTTTGCTCAGCTGGCTATAGGCTTACTCGCCAGAGTGGCTTTCAACAGAGGCAGCTATTTCGCTACTTACTAGACACACTGGGTCTTATTGACGATTCTCTTCTCTCTCTCTCTCTCTCTCTCTCTCTCTCTCTCTCTCTCTCTCTCTCACTGCAGTAACTAACACTGGGATACCTATTCAACTTTACCTTCTCCATTTATCGTATCTGTTTACTTTTTTTATGTTTAGAATTTCACCTCCTTTTACAGGTATGCATATTTTTATTTCTGTTCAAATTCCACCTCCTTTTACAGGTATAGACTTTTTATTTCTGTTCAAATTCCACCTCCTTTTACAGGTATAGACTTTTTATTTCTGTTCAAATTCCACCTTTTTCCTTTGACAGGTTTATAATCTACTTTTTTATTTCTGCTTTCAAATTCCACCTCCTTTTACAGGTATATACTTTTTATTTCTGTTCAAATTCCACCTCCTTTTACAGGTATATACTTTTTATTTCTGTTCAAATTCCACCTCCTTTTACAGGTATAGACTTTTTATTTCTGTTCAAATTCCAACTGCCTTTACAGATGTATTTTTTAAAATTCTGTTCAAATTCCGCTTCCTTTTACAGGTATTTACTTTTTATTTCTGTTCAAATTCCACTTCCTTTCACAGGTATAGACTTTTTATTTCTGTTTAAATTCCACCTCCTCTTACAGATATAGACTTTTTATTTCTGTTCAAATTCCACCTCCTTTTGTAGATGTATTTTTTTTTTATTCTGTTCAAATTCCACCTCCTATCACAAATCTTTACTTTTTATTTCTGTTCAAATTCCAGCTCCTTTTACAGGTATATACTTTTTATTTCTGTTCAAATTCCACCTCCTTTCACAGGTATTTACTTTTTTTTCAGTTCAAATTCCACTTACTTTTACAGGTGTATACTTTTTTTTATTTCTGTTCAAATTCCACCTCCTTTTACAGGTATAAATATGAAATAATGAAGGGTACAGAAATACTTATTCATCATCACGTTCTCCATCTACCCTATCTATTTTTTTTCTTAGTTCTGTTCAGAATTCCACTTCCATTTACCATACCTGTTTTCTATTTTTTTTCTTTATATCTGTTCAAAATTCTTTATATCTGTTCAAAATTCTTTACATCTGTTCAAAATGTTGAATAGGAGAGGGTACAAAAGTGCTAAGATCATGTTGATGTTTTTTTTTTTTTTTTTTTTTTTTGGTCTTAGTTAACGATTGGAAACGATATAAACCTTATATGCAAATCATTTATATTCATGTTAACGTCTCTTCAATATTTCACCGTGTGGTCTTGATCATCGTCATCATATCTTTAGTGTTCAGTATTCCAAATAATTCAAAACTATAACCTCACCTTTCTCGAACGATTACCTGATAAAAAGTCGTTCTTGGAGAATACCGTACTCAGCAGTATGGGTAAGAGACGGGGGGATTTTTTCTTCTGCCTGAAAATAAAAAAAAATAAAAAATTGAAAACGAAAGAGACAGGAAAAAATGTAGCCATGTGTTATCTGCTTTACTTAATAGCATTGTTGTTTGTATATAGTTGGCAAAGTTTATTCATACTTCTAAGCCTACATTTGTGTATGTTTTTCATACTTCTTAGCCTAGATTTGTGTGTTTTTCATACTTCTAAGCCTATATGTGTGTATGTTTTTCATACTTCTAAGCCTAGATTTGTGTATATTTTTCATACTTCTAAGCCTAGATTTGTGTATGTTTTTCATACTTCTAAGCCTAGATTTGTGTATGTTTTTCATATTTCTAAGCCTAGATTTGTGTATGTTTTTCATATTTCATAATTTCGTATGACCTCCCCTTCCGATGTATGTTTTTCATACTCTAAGCCTAGATTTGTGATGTTATGCATATTTCTAAGCCTAGATTTATGTTTATATGTTTTTCATGGTAATAGCCTAGATTTGCTTTTTTTTCACATTCTAAGCCTAGATTTGTGTGTGTTTTTCATGGTAATAAGCCTAGATTTGTGTATGTTTTCATATTTCTAAGCCTAGATTTATGTATGTTTTTCATGGTAATAAGCCTAGATTTGTTTTTCACACTTCTAAGCCTAGATTTGTGTGTGTTTTTCATGGTACTAAGCCTAGATTTGTGTATGTTTTTCATATTTCTAAGCCTAGATTTATGTATGTTTTTCATGGTAATAAGCCTAGATTTGTTTTTCACACTTCTAAGCCTAGATTTGTGTATGTTTTTCATATTTCTAAGCCTAGATTTGTGTATGTTTTTCATATTTCTAAGCCTAGATTTATGTATGTTTTTCATGGTACTAAGCCTAGATTTGTTTTTCATACTTCTAAGCCTAAATTTGTGTGTGTTTTTCATGGTACTAAGCCTAGATTTGTGTATGTTTTTCATATTTCTAAGCCTAGATATGTGTATGTTTTTCATTACTTCTAGCCTAAGATTTGTTGATGTTTTTTTCATATTTCTAAGCCTAGATGTGTGTATGTTTTTTCATATTTCTAAGTTTTTCCTAGATTTGGTGTTATGTTATTCATATTTCTAAGCCTAGATTTGTGTATGTTATTCATATTCTAAGCATAGTTTTGTGTATGTTTTTCATACTTCTAAGCATCTTAAGATTTGTGTATTTTTTCCAGACTTTTCTAAAGTCAGATTTGTGTAGGGTTTTTAATACTTCTAAGTCTAGATTTGTTGTTTATGTTTTTCATTTTAATTCTAAGCCTAGATTTGTGTATGTGTTCCATATTTCTAAGTCTAGGATTTGGTGTGTGTTTTCCATAACTTCTAAGTTAGATTTGCAATGTGTGTTTTTCATTTCCTTCTAAGCCTAGATGGTTTTTGTTTTCATACTTCTAAGCCTATATGTGTGTTTTTATGTTTTTCATACTTCTAGCCTAGATTTGTGTATGTTTTTTTCATATTTCAAAGGCCTAGATTTGGTGTTATTCATATTTCTAAGCCTAGATTTGTGTATGTTTTTCATGGTCTAAGCCTAGATTTGTGATGTTTTTCATATTCTAAGCCTAGATTTTGTATGTTTTTCTTAAGCCTAGATGTTGTATGGTCATACTTTCTAAGCCTGAGATTTGTGTATGTTCCATACTTCTAAGCCTAGATTTATGTATGTTTTTCATGGTAATAACCTAGATTTGTTTTTTCCACACTCTAAGCCTAGATTTCTGTGTGTTTTTCATGGTACTAAGCCTAGATTTGTGTAGTTTTCATATTCTAAGCCTAGCCTATTTGTGTATGTCATGTAATAAGCCTAGATCACACTGGGTAAGCCTAGATTTGTGTGTCATGTAAATAAGCCTAGATTTGTGTATGTTTTTTCATATTTCTAAGCCTAGATTATGTATGTTTTCATGGTAATAAGCCTAGATTTGTGTGTGTTTTTCATGGTACTAAGCCTAGATTTGTGTATGTTTTTCATATTTCTAAGCCTAGATTTATGTATGTTTTTCATGGTAATAAGCCTAGATTTGTTTTTCACACTTCTAAGCCTAGATTTGTGTATGTTTTTCATATTTCTAAGCCTAGATTTATGTATGTTTTTCATGGTACTAAGCCTAGATTTGTTTTTCATACTTCTAAGCCTAAATTTGTGTGTGTTTTTCATGGTACTAAGCCTAGATTTGTGTATGTTTTTCATATTTCTAAGCCTAGATATGTGTATGTTTTTCATACTTCTAAGCCTAGATTTGTGTATGTTATTCATATTTCTAAGCCTAGATTTGTGAATGTTATTCATATTTCTAAGCCTAGATTTGCGTATGTTATTCATATTTCTAAGCCTAGATTTGTGTATGTTATTCATATTTCTAAGCATAGTTTTGTGTATTTTTTTCATACTTCTAAGCATAGATTTGTGTATATTTTTCATACTTCTAAGTCTAGATTTGTGTATGTTTTTCATACTTCTAAGTCTAGATTTGTGTATGTTTTTCATACTTCTAAGTCTAGATTTGTGTATGTTTTTCATACTTCTAAGTCTAGATTTGTGTATGTTTTTCATACTTCTAAGCATAGATTTGTGTATGTTTTTCATACTTCTAAGCCTAGATTTGTGTGTGTTTTTACTGTTCATTCGATGTAGATTGTGTATGTTTTCTTATGTAGATATCTGTAGCTTAAACATACACATTTTCACGTACGCTGTATCTCAGTATGCGGAGTATGAACGTACTGTACATTAAACAAACACACACATACACACACACCACACACGTACACTCAACTACACACAAACAGAAAGTTCCTCACACACACACACACACACACACACACAACAAAATTCCTCAGTCACTCACAGATAACGAGTGAAAATTGTAAATCAGAAGCCGCCATTTAGTTTTTCTGCTCTCATCCCTGAGTCAGCAACTTTCTAAGTCTACAACTTTCTAAATCTGGATTTTTCTAAGTCTGGAACTTTCTAAGTCTGGAATTTCCTAAGTCTGGGCCTTTCTAAATCAGGAACTAAGTCGGGAAATTTATAAATCGGGAACTATTTAAGTCAGAAACTTTCTAAGCCCACTTTCTAAGTCTGGAACTTTCTAACTCTGGAGCTTTCTAAGTCTAGAACTTTCTAACCCTAGAACTTTCTAATTCCAGAACTTTCTAAATCGAATTTTCTGAGTCAGGTACTTTCTAAATCAGAAACTTTCTAAGCCTGGAACTTTCTAAGTCAGGAATTTTCTAAGTTTAGAATTTTAAAAGTCTGGAACTTCCTAAGTCAGGAATTTTCTAAATCTAAAACTTTCTAGGTCTGGAACTTTCTACGTCTGGAGCTTTCTAAGTCAGGAACTTTCTAAGTCTGGAACTGTCATTCTTAGGAAAGAGACAGACAGACAAATAAAGTTGAGAAGAAGAAGAAGAAGAAGAAGAAGGAGAGAGAGAGAGAGGAGAGAGAGAGAGAGAGAGATGAGAGAGAGAGAGAGAGAGTTTGGATAACTTTCATTAAAGCTGGCTGAAAATAAATAAGCCAATTTTTTCCCCAAGATTTCCATAGGTTATATTCACCTTAACACAATATTCCTTAGACGTAAAAGGTGTTAAAACCATAATCTCAGTTCTAGATAAAGATATATATTAAGATAGCTGAGGAATTATGTTTACTGCAGTCTTTAACACGAAACTTTCAGCAAAAACGTAAATCATAATATATACTATATATATATATATATATATATTATCATATATATATATATATATATATATATAAAATATTTATATTTATATATCATATGTATATATATATTATATATATATATATATATATATATATATATTATATATATATTACATTAATATGAAATTAGGAAAAGTATACATTAAGGTTTCCCGAAGGTCTCTATGTACAATGCTTATACCAATCAACATTTCGAAAAGGGAAAGAATATTATTTCCGGTTGACAAAATAAATCAAGTGTCCTTCAATAATATAATAAATAGTCACTTCTTCACTAGATATCCACTGACCAAACATTAACAGTTCCAGACAGTGAAAACCAAAAAAAGTTCCAGATAGTAAAAATCCAAAGAAAAAAAGTTGTTCCAGATAGTAAAAAAAAAAATTCCAGTTAGTAAAAAAAAAATATATATTCAGATAGTAAACCAAAAAACAAAAAAAACAAAAAGTTATCCAGATAGTAAAAACCAAAAGAAAAAGTTCCTGATAGTAAAACCAAAAACGAAAAATTCCCAATAGTAAAACACCAAAAAACAAAATGTTCTAGATAGTAAAAACCAAAAGAAAAAAGTTCCAGATAGTAAAAACCAAAAACGAAAAATTCCAGATAGTAAAACCCACCCCACAAAAAAAATAGTTCCAGATAGTAAAAACCGAAAGAGAAACAGTTCCAGATAATAAAAACTCCCAAAAAAGTTCCAGATAGCTAAAAAAAAAAAGAAAAAAAATCCGAAGCTTCCTCCAGTGCTAGATCATCTTTTTATTCATTACTTCAAAGTTACCCGCAGGTGTCTGGCTCTAACAAAGTTACAGCTTAATCATATTTCAAAGTTTGACGTTCCGGAATCTTTTGCAATGTTGTCAACGACGAGCTTTAAACCCCGAGTTCGCAACGTGCTGCTGCCGGGTGAGGGAGGGTAGGGGGAGGGGGATTGCTGTGGGGGTGTGTCTGTGACCTAATTACAAGAAAGCAATTTGCATTCGGTCTCCCTCTTTCTTTGATTTTTGTAAATTTATTTATTTTTTACCTTCTTTATTTCATTCTGAATCGATAAACAGGCAACGCTGTCGATGTTGGAATTTCAGGACCTAATTATTAATATAATATCTTTTATTCAGCTTCCTCCTCAAGGATTTAGTTTTTCTTGTCATTTCTTCATAACAAAACATCTATTATTTGTTAAAATTATCATTGATTAAATTTCTATCGCTTAATATTTATGTTTCTTCATCATCTCATTCCTTTATCTTTACAATTCTTTATTTACTCAATATGTGAGCAGAGGTATCAAGTGAGCATTTGGAAAGCCAAGATGGCAACTTTTTTACCTTTATTTTTTTCGGCTCAAAGGCCAACGGATTTATACTAAACTGTAAACTATACCCTCACAGGAGACCCAAAGGAACTAAGTGCCTAAAATCTAGCTTTCGTTAATGGTTGCTAATCCAACTAACGACCTTTTCTTGCCCAGGCCAAAAATAAACAAGAAAGAGAGAGAGAGATAGTAAGAGAGAGACAGAGAGAGAGACAGAGCGAGAGAGAGGGGAGGACGAATGAGCAGTTGGTCTAAGCAGCAATTTTTATACATTGTAAGACATTTTTAAGCCAGCTGGAAGTAAATTTCACGTCACATCAGAAGCAGCATC
>NC_087218.1:47852871-47857871 GCF_015104395.2 Macrobrachium nipponense
GTTAGCCATAATCTGTAGTACAAGTCGTTATCCATAACCTGTACAACAACTCTATCCAGAAAGTGTACAACAACTAGTTAACCATAATCAGTATAATTGTTATCCATAATTAGTATAACAACTCGTTATCCACATGTACAACAACTTGTTACCCATAATCTGTGCGACAACTCATTTGCCATAATCTGTACAAGAAGTCGTTATCCATAACCTGTACAACAACTCTATCCATAAAGTGTACAACTCCATCCATAATCTGTACAACTCATTTGCCATAATCTGTACAAGAAGTTGTTATCCATAATCTGTACAACTCATTTGCATAATCCGTACAACAAGTCGTTATCCATAATCTGTACAACAACTCTATCCACAGAGTGTACAACAACTCCATCCATAATCTGTACAACTCGTTTTCCATAATCTGTGTAATAACTCGTTACCCATACCAAAGAAATAACAAAAACCCTTGATCTTTATCAGGATCAAATTGACCCCTTTAGCTGATGTTCAGCCTCTCATGTGCGCCCAGACACCGTAGAAATGAAACACTAATATTAAAGAATTGTTATTCGCACTATACGCTTATTCACCCTTCAGTCCGTTCTGATATTAAAAATGCTTCGTGTGAGTAGTGCGCATACGAAATCATTCTAGGGTATATGGAAGCAATTGGAATATTTGTATTGTTTGTTTGTTTGTATGGTGTTTTTACGTTGCATGGAACCAGTGGTTATTCAGCAACGGGACCAACGGCTTTACGTGACTTCCGAACCACGTCGAGAGTGAACTTCTTTCACCAGAAGGAATTTTTGTATTTCTGCTCGAATAATATAGATGAATTAAATATCGAATGTAGCACGAATGAACGAGTGCTTGAGAATATCACCAAATCCATGTATGAAGGCGAGTGAAAACCTGGACTTTGAACTTGAAAATGTAGTAGAATAAACTACGAAGGTACTTGTTCAAAGTCCCGATTTTCACTCACCTTCATACGTGGATTTTATACGTATTAAAGCTCTTCCGTAGCACGACATATGAAGTAAATTTTCCAATTTTCCAATTTTCCAAATATTAGGATATTATTTAACCTAGAGCTGAGTCCTCTTATTGCGCTGAGTATTTGCTGAAAAAAAAACAATAATCTTGAAAAAAAAGCAAAATTTCTGTTTACTTTAACCGAAAATATGACTCGGACCAAGTGTTGTGTTTTTGATTTGCATGAACAAACTATATCTGGAAAAAAAACAATCTTGAAAAAAATGGCAAAACTTCTGTCTACTTTAATCGTAAATCATGACTTGGACCAAGTTTTGTGTTTTTAATTTTCATGAACAAACTATATCCGAAAAAAATCAATAATCTTAAAAAAAGCAAAATTTCTGTTTACTTTATCGTAAATAACGACTTGGACCAAGTTTTGTGTTTTTGATTTGCAAGAAAAAACTATACCTGAAAAAAAATCAATAATCTTAAAAAAAGCAAAATTTCTGTTTATTTTATCGTAAATAACGACTTGAACCAAGTTTTGTGTTTTTGATTTGCAAGAAAAAACTATATCTGAAATTTTTTTCCGTCCCATTTCATTCTTTGACCTTTATTTTGATATATCGACACATATCTAGTTTTTCCTTTAACAGAATTCAAATTACAAGCAAATTAGTAGGATGAAACCCCGTTATAAACCATCTTAAGGGTCCCCACTATATTCTTGCCAAGTTTCATGCCCATCGGACCAGCCGTTTGGCCGTGATTGAATGACAGACGGACGGACAGACATAACGCCCTTTATAGTAAGATATAGTAAGATAGTATTCTGCAGACCTTGTGTACCACTTAATCATTTCAGCTTTATTCAGAATTTTACTTTTACTAGGATAAGGCAATATGGCTCTACAAAGTCAACTTTCTTAAGCATTATGAACTAAATGGCACTTTCATGGGATGCTCTTCGCTAATAACATCGTTTTTAACAAGTGTTTATTTTTCATTCTCACGATTTACTGTATATTTCCCTAAGTACTTTCGCACCTTGAGTGATGTTTCATTTGAAATTTTAGATGTATCTTAATTCAAAGCTTCCTAAAATAAATCGTAATTACAGCTTTCTAAAATAAATTTCAAAGTGTAGACATAAACAATATCACCCACACATGAGAGAGAGAGAGAGAGAGAGAGAGAGAGAGAGAGAGAGAGAGAGAGAACGAATCTTACAGATAAACCTAAATTTAAAACTACCTCCCTGCACGCGTCTGTAGTCATACACAAATACATCCACTTACAGAGAGAGAGAGAGAGAGAGAGAGAGAGAGAGAGAGAGAGAGAGAGAGAGAGCACGCAAATCTCCAAGTGTCTGAGACAGAATTTAAACTAACAACTTCCGCAGACATCGTGTAAGAGTGATATACAATTATTCATTCACTGTGTCTCTGGGAAGTCGGCCATTCCACAACATTGCTGTCGCCTGGTTCCCATATGAATGAAGCGCGCCTTGCAACAACTATACAGTAGTGTAGCTACACAAGTCCAAGTTAACCACACACCCCCCACCCACCCCCACCTCCCCCTTCCTCCTCCTCCTCCTCCACCACCAACCAACGACCGTCTTGACACATTGCACAGTTTGTCAACACGAGTGCAAGGCAGATGGACAAGTCGTACTCCGTTGTATATTCTTATTCTAGTATATTAATTTCTTAGTTGATAGTGGACAGAGCAGTGAATATAACCTAATAGACTATAGTAGCGTGACTGACAGCGTTAAGTGGGATTTAAACTCGCTTTGAAATCCAAAACTTAAAAACTATTGAGGTTAGAGGGCTGCACATTGGTATGTTGATCAACCAGCCTCCAATCATCAGAAATACTAAATTGCATCCCTCCATCCACAGTGGTTTTCATTGTTTTTTAGTTTAAAGTTAGCCATGACCGTCCTTCTGGTAAGGCTATAGGTGCCAACAACACAGGCCACCACCGAGCCGTGGCTGAAAGTTTCTTACAGCATTATACGCTGGCCCAATCGGTTACTCAGCAACGGGGCCTACAGCTTATTGTGGGATCCGAACCATATTATATCGAGAAATGAATTTCTAATCGCCAGGAATACATTCCTCTGATTCCACGTTGGCAGAGGGGAAGTGAACTCGGACTACCGAATCGGTATGCGAGCACGTAACCCACTCGTCCAATGAGGAAATTTGGATTGCAAATTAGCTTAGAATTCATAAAACATGTTTCACCTGTAACTTTTAATAATCAGTTTCGTCAACCAGTTGAACCATGCTGACGTATCCTAAGCCAGTAAAATTGGCACTCGGGTATGTATTGACCCTTGAACCTTGCTTAAAAGAGTCTCCTTTCAACTGACTGATCCTTTCTAGGTTATGTGTTCTCCATTTACGGGACGATAATCTCTTTACTCAAGATACAGGTTCGTTCAAATCCGTTTCATACATGAGTAATGTTCAAGTGTGTCTGTGAACACGAACGTAAATAATTCTTGATGTTGATGTATGTGCAGTTATTTTCTCTCACTTTTTGGATAGGCTTCTTACTTACTAGAAGCCTTGAATCCAGAGAACTAAATGAAGAAGCCCTTCTTTCCGTGGTGGGCGTAAAGAAAACATTACCATAAACCACCCAATACTTGGAAGGAAGTAGTATATCATTCTGTTTCAGTTGGTATCCATACGCCTGCCTGTTCTCACTCAATCTTGTTTATTTGTTTGTTTTGTTTGTTTGTATGGTGTTTTTACGTTGCATGGAACCAGCGGTTATTCAGCAACGGGACCAACTGCTTTACGTGACTTCCGAACCACGTCGAGAGTGAACTTCTATCACCAGAAATACACATCTCTCACTCCTCAATGGAATGGCCGAGAATCGAACTCGCGACCCCGAGGTGGGACGCCAACACTATACCAACCACGCCACTGAGGCGCTCTCAATCTTGTTTAGAATGATTTGCTAGCCCTTTGTGATTATCATCAGGGATTGCAGCTACTGTAGTCATCTTGCTACCAGGTACACTGTTTTATGCTTAGACTAACAAAGGTACAATGAGTTTCTAATAGAGTATATACTCATCCACCTGACCTCGGCCACAAGTAGAAACTAGGTCCCCTTCTTGACAGGAAAAGAAGCCTATAGTAGATTCACATCAACTGTGCATTTGATGTCTAGCCCCGTCCCTTACGACGCTCCTGATAAGCCAATCACGAGGCTGGAAACTCTCAGTCTCTCTCTCGAGAGTTCACATAGGCAGGATGTATGTTCCACGTCTCCTGAGGGATCCACTTTCAAAGGTATCCCTCAGGAGAGGTGGAACATACGTCCTTCTTATGTGAACTCTCTCGAGAGACTGAGAATTTCCAGCTCGGCGACTGGTTTATCAATAGCCAATCAGGAGCGTCGTAAGGGAAGGGTCTAGACATCAAATGCACGGTTTATGTGAATCTCCTATAGTAATATATAGGCGTGCGAGGGTAGCCTATTTATGGCTAATTCAGCCGCTCTTCCACATCTTGGTCCTGGAACATCAACCAACGTGAATAGATTTGAGACTATATAGTCTACAGGTAATCTATCCTAGAGTCAGCCTCTCTCACACAGGAGCCTATGAAGGTGCAGGCGAAGATGCCCTGATGCCCTTGACTGATCGGAAGTCTAAACAGGGACTTTTTTTTTTGGAAAAGGGCTAGAATATGTTCCCGACCCTCTCTTGTATTACCGTCGACTTTGATATCACGAATTCGATAATATATATACTATATATATCATATCTAAAGAAAGGGAGCTTATCAATGAGTAACTTCATCCCCAAAATTTTTATATATATATATATATATATATATATATATATATAGTATATATATATATATATATATATATATATATACTTATACATATATATATATATTATTTAATATATATATATATCCTATATACATTAATATATTATATTATACTCTATAATATCTATATATAGTTATATATCT
>NC_087218.1:47860371-47872871 GCF_015104395.2 Macrobrachium nipponense
ATACGATTGATGGAGGGGGCTGTGTGTTTGTCGCACCATGGTCACTGCCAAGGCCCCCGGGGGGGACGCCGGAATTACGTGTGTAATAACGGCTTAATTGCTCGACTAATGCCACAGGAAACGCTGTACACTTCTGCAGGCTCTCCAGCAGCAGCTACCCCTACCCTGGGCCCCCCCCCCCGCCCCCAGCCCCCCACAGCCCTATCGCCCCCATCCCTTCAACCGTCCTCCGGTATCTCACCTCCCATTCAGGCCCCACACTCCCACCCACCCCATATCCCAGATCGTCCGCCTCCCCCCTTCCCCTCCCCCCGTCTCCCAAGCTTGCTTGTGTCCAAGGGCGTGACGCCCCCTCCTGGACGTGTCTGGAATATCACTGTAGCTGGAAAATCACTCTAGAAGCTGAATTCCAGGTTGCCATTGACATCCTTCCTCTCTCTCTCTCTCTCTCTCTCTCTCTCTCTCTCTCTCTCTCTCTGTTCCAGCTATTCCATGGAAATCTGGAACCCGACGCTAGTTGCAGCCTGGGCAATATATCTGGAACGGCCTTTCTCTTCGGGTACTGGCGACGACGACGTCGATATAACCTTTTACATATAAGTGCGTTTATGTGAGGCGAAGGAAATGGCCTCCAGCGGATTCCATTATTATTATTGTTATTATTTTCCCAGTCCCTGAAACAATGGATTCTGAGCGATCGAGTGATCATTTTACATGTTTTTTTTTTTATTTTTTCCTTCCTGAATATTTTTCAGTGTTGTGGTGAATCGAGGTTTTTTTTATGATTTTTGTAGCTGTTTTCCATAACAGTATCAGATATTAATTTATTTAGAAAAATATTTTATTTGGAAAAATATTTTATTTGGAATTTTTTTTTTTTTTTGTCAAAATTGCTCAGAAAACGACGTATCTCATAGTCGATATATATGCACTTAAGTTATATCAATGACCCATCTCGCCTTACAGGCACATAAACACGCACGCAAGCACGCACCCGCACACACACACACAAACTTTTAAAAAATCAACATGCACGTACGCAAAAATAATTGTACCCAGACATGCGCACATTTTCACTCAACAGAGATTCACACAACCATTGGCTCAAAACCGCCCTCATACTCATACATTACAGAAACACATACGTATGCATACACTCGTATACACAACACGCACACATTCTTAAAAAATATCAATGACATAAGCAAATGTAATTGTATTCACAAAGGCACACTCCCGCTCATACATACAGGGACCTCGAACTCATGGACTACAGAAACACATAGGTATGCATACACGCGCATACATACACACACACACAGAGACGGCGGTGTGTTCGCCTGCACGTGGCATCACAAATATAGTGGGAGACATTCAGCTCAGCAGGAGGAGGAGGGAGGAGGAGGAGGAGGAGGAGTCAGGGCCCTGAGAGGTTGTGGCAACGTTGCTTACAAGTCGTGGTTTCCCTGAGGGCATTGTTAGTCCTGGACTGTCACAGGCGGATCCAGGGACGCCAAGGGAAGGGGGAGGGAGGGAGGGAGGGATGGCCACGACGTGAAGGATGTTGAAGGATGAGCGGGAAGGATATAGCATAGTATGGAGGATTTAACAGCTAACAATGATCAGTTGGTGTTGCGTACGTCTGCGTGAATGCTCCGTGTTGTATAGGTTATAGGATTCACGATGTAAATACATAAACACACACACACTATATATACATATGTATATATATATACATATATATATATATATATATATATATATATATATATATATATATATATATGTGTGTGTGTGTTGTGGTTGTGTGTGTGTATATATATATATATATATATATATATATATATATATATATATATATATACTATATATATATATTCATTATATGGTCAACAAATCTCCCCTAACAAGGTGACTCAAGAGTAAAACAAGACGGCACAGTCATTGCCATATTCGTGCTTCAACTGCCTAATAGTGGATGAATCCCCTGTGCAAAAAACTTCCATAATATAGCTGCTTTTATACATCTAACACAAAAGGCTCACCAGCGGTGCGTCGAATACCCATTTTGCCAATGACCACTGTGTTGCATGCACTCTCACACTTTTTGGATTTCAAGGGTCTTTCTTTCCAGTGATTCTATCACACCATTTATCCAGCAATCTCTAGTTTCTCCTCTCCTCTTCACTCATTGTTATCGTCCTTTATTCTTTCCACATGATTAAGCCATCGCAAAACGCTCCAATCCATCTTTGCACCTGAGCAGACCTTTTTACTATACCTCTTCATATTTCCACATGTTTAACTCTTCCAGTTCTTCTTATGCTAACACAAATAGTTCATCAGGGTAACTTCTACTTCTTTTTTTTCTACATCCAGTGCTCGCACTTCATCTCCGTAGAGGAGAGGTTAGCTAAGCAATCCCGTCATACATTCCCACTCTGGGTTCCCAGGCATTTGCACACACCCTGCTACCTTTCTACTATAGTAGATTCACATCACCCGTGCATCTGATGCCAAGGCCAGTCCATTACGACGTTCCTGATTAACTGTTGATGAGCCAGTCACAGGGTCGGACACTCTCAGTCTCTCGAGGCAGGATGTGTGTTCCACCTCTCCTGAGGGATACGTTTTTCAGGAGAGGTGGAACATACATCCTGTGTATGTGAACTCTCTCTAGAGAGACAGACTTTCCAGCCCTGCGGTTGGCTTATCAACAGTCAATCAGGAGCGTCGTAAGGGACTGGCCTAGGCGTCAAATGCACGGTTGATGTGAATCTACCATAGTTCTATCTATTCTTCCACTTTCCATACTCCATCTATTGCTCCATCATCCTGGTTTGCATTTACTCTCATAACCTTACTCTTTAATAACATTTACTTTTAACTCTCTAAATTTTCCAGACGCTTTCTAACGCTTGTAATAGTTTCTCGGCGGCCAATGTAATATCTTCTGCAACATTTTACGCTATTGTCACTAATTTTCTCAATTCAAAGTCTTGTAACATCTCTGCCCATTTTCCTGGCTTCTCTCATCACTCCATCCATAAAGGCATTGAACAGCAATCCAGATATGAACCACCCTTGTCTTGGACCTACTCTTGTGCCAAACCACTCTCCCTTTCAGACGTCACTGTAACGAATCATGAAAACTTTACGCACGTAGTTTGCGAATCTAAATACCAAATGGCATCCTCATTTTAATAAATTTTTTATCTATTTGTTAATTGATTTATTTCTTTTAAGTGGGTTCTCTTACTTCTTCCTAATAAACGTCACATTCTTTGGAAATTGAATTTCAATTTAATGGCACCTTTGGTATAGGATTGTTCCATATGAATAGGTTTTATAATAATAATAATAATAATCATAATAATAATAATAATAATAATGATGATAATAATAATAAGAAGAAGAAGAAAAAGAGGAAGAAGAAGACGAAGAAGAAGAAGACGAAGAAGAAGAAGAAGAAGAAGAAGAAGAAGAAGAAGGATATGGGATATGCCAGTGGAAATTGTACCCATAATCATAGGAACACTAGGCACGATCCCAAGATCCCTGAAAAGGAATCTAGAAAAACTAGAGGCTGAAGTAGCTCCAGGACTCATGCAGATGAGTGTGATCCTAGAAACGGCGCACATAGTAAGAAAAGTGATGGACTCCCAAGGAGGCAGGATGCAACCCGGAACCCCAAACTATAAATGCCACCCAGTCGAACTGGAGGACTGTGATAGACGAAAAAAAAAAAATAATAATAATATTTTTTACGACAGCTAAGAGTAGGTCATATAACTAATTACTTGAGCATGGTAATTAAATAGCCAAGTAAGGCCCCTTCATAGGCCAGTCCCTTACGACGCTCCAGATTGGCTGTTGATAAGCCAATCACATGGCTTGAAACTCTCAGTCGCTCGAGAGAGTTAACATAAAGCCTGCCTATGTGAACTCTCTCTCTCTCAGTCGCTCGAGAGAGTTTACCTAGGCAGGCTTTATGTTCCACCTCTCCCGAGGGATACTTTTGATAGACGTATCCCTCAGGAGAGGTGGAACATAAAGCCTGCTTATGTGAACTCTCTCGAGAAAAACAGAGTTTTCAACCCTGTGATTGGCTTATCAACAGCCAACAATCAGGAGCGTCGTAAGGGGCTGGCCTAGACGTCAAAGGCACGGTTGATGTGAATCTACTATATCTTGCATTTCCGTTATACAACAGACTCGTGAAAGGAAATGGAATTAAACAAATGACATCCATTTCCTTTCGAGTCATTTTGTTCTGACCGCTCTCTCCAATGGAAATATTATAATAAAAGTTGTTGATAATACTTCAGGTAAATTCTGAAAAACAGATATGATTTGTATTTCTTGAAATGATATCATTTCTATTTTTCTAGTATTTGGAAGGATATAATTTCTATTTTTCTAGGTTTGGAAAGGATATAATTTTTATTTCTCTAGCTTTGGAAAGGATAAAATTTCTATTTTTTCTATTTGAAATTAATTTCTATTTTTCTATACTTTAGAAATGGTATAATTTCCATTTTTCTACTATTTGAAATAATATCATTTTTATCTTTCTAGCATTTGAAAGGATATAATTTCTATTTTTCTCGTTTCGAAAAAGCTATAATTTCTATTTTTCTACTATTTGAAATGTTATCATTTCTATTTTTCTATTTTTTGGAAATTATATTATTCATATTTTTCTCTTTTTTTTAAATGACATCTTTTTTGGTTTTCTACTCTTTTAAATCATCTAATTTCTATTTTTCTACCGTTGAAATGATAACATCTCTATTCTTCTAGAGTTTGAGATTATATAATTTCTATTTTTTTAATTGATCTCATTTCTATTTCTTTAAATGACATAAAGTTCTATTTTTATACTTTTTGGAAAGGCAACATTTCTATTTTTTTAATGATATAATTTATATTTTTTTGAAATAGTACAGTTCCTATTTTTTGAAGTCACATCATTTGTATTTTCAAATTATACAATTTTTTGGAAAATTATATGATTTGGGGAAACATTATCTCGATAAAATTCGAATAACAATCCATTTAACAATCATTACTAGATCGAAATAAACTACACTCACAAAGTATACTAGACAATCTACTGATTGTGACGATATGCAGCCTTTGTGCACAATTAGGGAATATACCAAGTCTTATTTTACTTCATATCCATAGACATCAAAGGATGATATATTTAATCGTTGCCTGTTTTATATCACTGATTGTTGTAAGTCTATTTCCCAGCCGTTCAAATCTCACTGATATTATTATTATTATTATTATTATTATTATTATTATTATTATTATTATTATTATTATTATTATTATTATGTAGCGGCCTTTTCGAGGTTACTTAGACTAGCGAGTAACTCGCCAATGGTAGGCATTGCAAAATGTGGTAACTTTGAAAAGTCTGCTGTTATAGAAGAATTACAGAAGAACCTCTACAAAATGAATGCAGCCGAAGCAGCAATAACTTTCAATAAGACTTATTATTATTATTATTATTATTATTATTATTATTATTATTATTATTATTATTATTATTATTATTATTATTATGAAATGAAAAAATGTCAATTAGCTACGTCCTTTGGCGTCGGCTTGAAATCCCGAATGGAAGTTCAAAATGAATCTTTAAGTCATTGAGAACTCTTATTTCAAATTAATCTGCCTTCATCTCTTCATATTTTTGATAAGTTTGCTAAACATACGTAATGATGCTGTAACATATCGGCGAAAAGGCACATCCCTACCACTGGTGTGGCCTTCATCTACGCATCTATACGCATCTATGCATCCCTATCTACCCAATTCAAAAAGAATCTATCTATCTATCTATCAATCAATTTATCTGCCTATCTAACTAACTATACTTACTTCTGGCACTCTGATAAGAAACGTATCTATCGATGAGGCTTCCTACGCTATGATAAGGAGTCTAACTATCTATCTTTCTATCTATCTATCAATGTTCCTGCATACGGGATCCTTTCTGACAATAGGTCCTCATCTCCTTCCTCTCCCCAACCCTCCTCCCTATATTCGAAGCCCACCCCACCACCACCACCACCACCACCACCCACCACCACCTCTCTCTCTCTCTCTCTCTCTCTCTCTCTCTCTCTCTCGATCCAGCCATCACATACTTGGGAGTCTGGCACAGGTAAAACAAAGCGTTTAATTAAGTTATCGATTAAAAGCCGCGCGTTACAACTGTGGGGTGTGGACAGGCGCGTTCTCTTTCACCAGTATTAACAGTGTCCATCACGCTGAGAGAACGCATCCTCCACCGACCCCCTTCCCCTTCCTCTTCCCCTACCCCCAATACCACCACCCGTCTACGGAGAAAGCTTGCTTCCCTCCCTCCCTCCCTCCCTCCATCCATCCTTTTGGTATCTTTGACGCTGATTTGCGAAGCATTTCCATACTCCTTGCGAGGTACAGGTATACTGTGCTATGCCGGCACAATAGTTTTTTTTTTTTTTTTTTTTTTTACAGAAAACTAAAATGTAAATTTCCCGAGAGTGAAGACGTCTTATAAACCTTTTAAAAGATCTGATGAGAGAAGACTGAAAGAAAGTTAAAAATAACAGACTAAAATATGTCAATAAAGCTATAAGCAAGAGAGTTACTAACATTAACTTGAAAAAAAGTTAATAATTTTAACAATGAGAATGATCCGAAGGACCTAAATGCAGACTGAAACATTTTAATAAAACAAAGCAGATTTTAACACAACTGAAAAAAACAAAGCAGATTGGAATTTTTCTAACAAAAAAAAGCAAAGCAGATTTAAACACATCTAAAGAAAACAAAGCAGATTTAATTTTTCTAGCGAAAGACAAAGCAGATTTTAACACATCTAAAGAAAACAGCAGACTGTGTAATTTTCTAACGAAAAACAAAGCAGATTTTAACTCATCTAAAGAAAACAAAGCAGATTGTGTAATTTTTCTAACGAAAAACAAAGCAGATTTTAACACATCTAAAGAAAACAAAGCAGATTGTGTAATTTTTCTAACGAAAAACAAAGCAGATTTGAACACATCTAAAGAAAGCAAAGCAGATTGGAATTTTTCTAATAAAAAAACAAAGCAGATTTGAACACATCTAAAGAAAACAAAGCAGATTGGATTTTTTCGACAAAAAATAAAGAAGATTGGAATGTTTTTAAAAAAACAGATTTTGAACACATCTAACAAAAATAAAGCAGATTTTGAACGCATCTAAAGATAACAAAGCAGACTTGAATTTTTCTAACAAAAAACAAAGCAGATTTTGAACATTTCTAAAAGAACAACGGGAAAACATTGAACAGCCATTAAAACAAGACAAGACTGGAGAGGATCACTTAAGACACCCTTGCGAAACGTTGATCAGACTAACCTTAAAATAAAGGGGGCCGGGCGGGTGGGGGGGGGGGGGGGGGGGGGGGGGTGGGGGGGGGGGGGGGGAGAAGGGAACAAGAATCCAGGAATCAGTTTAGCCTGAGAAACATTAATATGACCAACGCAGAGTCTGAACTCCTGAGAACGGCCCGAAGAAGACAGAGGCGGAGACTCGACGCTCCATCACCTGTACAAAGACCTTTGTAGGAGTGAGAGAGATTTCTGAACCGGTTCCTCCAAACAGGGGCCTCTTTTGTATTGAGGTCAGGTGTTCTCTCTGGGTCTTTGTGAGCGCGCGCACACACGCACACAGTGCACACACGGACAGGCTCGCTTCATATATACACCAGTTCCTATGTACTACGTGGGTTTTGGTTGGGGGGTAGGGGTGAAGGAAGGGGGCTTGTGGGTACAACATGCTTAAGCCTTCTGCTGTGGGAAGATGGGCATAGCGCAAATCGCTCGCCTTGCGGGATCCCGTCATCTTGCATCGTCATTCTGTGCCGTTTGGTTTCTTTTAAAATATAAGCATTCTGAGCTGTGGACTGATTGATTGATTGATTGTGGTGTATCTGCCGTTACAGCTACCAGTGGTATTGATGCTCATTTACCCTAGAAGCATAACTAAGTTCTTGGATTTTTTTTTCGCCACTAATAATCTTGTAAACCCCCATTCATTCCGACACGATCTGCAGACAAATGGGGCCCTCATGATGAATCTTCGCCATACACCCACCCATCCACACCCACGCATACAAAGCACACACTGCCCCTCCCACCTACCCACCCACAAACCTCCCACAACTATACAAGGACGGGTAACTGGTTCTTAAACATTTCTAAAGGCTCGGTGGTATACAGAAGGGCGTGAGAGACTACGCGACAGCTCAGATCAGATGGCATGTCTTGTCCATTCGTCCTCTGCAAAGCAAGTTTTCTTCTCTCTCTCTTCTCTCTCTCTCTCCTCTCTCTCTCTCTCTCTCTCTCTCGCAACGGTGCAAAAGGCTGGGATTAGTTTATTTACAATATCAGCGAATTTGTGTAGACTACAAATATGATCCAGTTTTCATTCTTTTTACCCATAATTTCCAAAGGACATATTATCAGTTTTAGGAGATATATTGACTAGTTTTTCCATTAATTTACAATGGACATATCATCAGTTTTAGAAAAAAAAAATAGATTCTGTTTTGCAAAGGGTATATAATCTGTTTTAAAACGAAAAATCATCATAGTTTTACCAATAATTTCCAGAGGCCATATGGTTATTTTAATATTAGATTCCAAAAGGTATGCTATCGTTTTTAAAAGATAAGACCATTTCAGTATCACTATTAACGTTTCAGAACAAGAAAACCATTTTAGTTTTACTATTAACTTTCCAAAGGACATACAATCTGTTTCAGATCCGAAAAACGACTGTAGTTTCACCTTTTTTCTTTTTTTCTTTTTTTTCATCGTAAAAAAAAAAAAGAAGGAAATCTTCCTTATTCGAAAGCGACGTCAGAAAAAGAGTGATTTTTAGAGAAGTCGCATAAGCAATCTGTCCTTGGAAGACTTTTCCCCCAGACGACTTCAAAGACTTGGTCAGGAACGCCATCAGATGCGAAATGCAGCGTCTGCAACGAGGTCAATCATTTGTCGGTCTCGGGGCATTCGCCTCTCGGCTCTCTAACTTCGTTTCGGGATTTTCTTATACTTATCATGTTCGGGATCTCTCTCTCTCTCTCTCTCTCTCTCTCTCTAGAGAAAAATCTTTTACAGATTCAAAATTTTCCACCTCTTATGCTCGGGATATCTCTCTCCTTTTCTTTTTTTTTGTAAATATTGAGAAATCTTTTAAAAAGTCAAGATCTCTCTCTCTCTCTCTCTCTCTCTCCTCTCTCTCTCTCTCTCTCTCTCTCTCTGTATAGAGAAAAATCTTTTACAGATTCAAAATTTTCCACCTCTTATGCTCGGGATATCTCTCTCTTTTTTTTTTTTCTTTTTTGTAAATATAGAGATTTTTTTTCATACAGATTCGGGATTTCTCTCTCTCTCTCTCTCTCTCTCTCTCTCTCTCTCTCTCTCTCTCTCTCTCTCTCTCTCTCTCTCTCTCTCTCTCTTAAGAAATATAGAGAATTTCTTTCATCAAGATTCACATTTTTCTAACCTCAGGTTGTAATAATAATAATAATAATAATAATAATAATAATAATAATAATAATAATAATAATTAATATTTACCAGCGGAATAAATGAACGTGAATTGTGTTACTATAAAATTCTTTATTAACTACACCTTAAAAAATTATTTTGCGTGCATGACGATTTACAGCAAGTCGGAACACAATAACGGTTCTTTTTCTTTAATAAATATATAAAGAATTATTTTTTCGCTTACTCGAGGAGTAAGCCTACAAACTAATTTGTTGTTGTTATTATTATTATTGGGGGGATAGGAAAGGTCTGTGGAAGAGCCTAAAAAGGTCTGAAAAAGGTGTTTCGCTTTGAGTTAAAGATACAGGAATCTTAGGATAGGATATTTATGATTTATTTATTAGAATGAAAATGTAAACAATTAAATAATGTGCATGTTAAACAGTATAGAAAAATTATTATTATAAATATAGCGTATTTATTTTAATTTTCGTAGGTGAAACAAGACTATTTGACCGGAGATTTTAGCACGTTTTAATTTACGTTACATTAGGAATATAATGTTTATAACTTATGCGTGAGGGGAAAATCTTGCACGCGTCCCGAGTTAGCTGGTGGTTTGATCACGCCTTGTTGTGAAACAGGTTCAGAATGTTCTAACCCAAGGTCGCGAATTTTTTTTTTGCATAAAGTGGATGAATTTTTATATTATTTCACTATTTTCTTCTACCTGTATAAAAAATTAACCCGGATTTTGTAAATCTTCAATTCTTTATAGACAAAATCCTCATAATGTTTTGGTGAACGTGACCATCGGAATACGACATAAGATTCAGTATATAGATATATAGTTTTAATAAAGTTTAATTTTCGATCGAATACCGAATACGATATAGATTCAATATAGATGTAAATATATAGAATGCAAGGCAGATTCAATAGAGATATAAGTATATAGAATGCAAAATAGATTCAATATAGATGTACAGATATCGATGTATAGGTATAGATATAGATAAAGTTCGATTTTCGAGCTCAAATTTCGAAAACAGTGTAGATTCAGTATAGATATAAATGTATAGAGTGCGATATAGATTCAATATAGATATAGATATACGTAGATATATAGATATAGATGTAGATATATGGTTAAATTTTGATTTTCGTGCTCGAATTCCGAATACGATATACTAGATTTAATATAGATTTAGATATATAGATTTAGATGTAGATAGATACATAGATATATAGTTAAATTTGGATTTTCGAACTCGAATTCCGAATACGATATAGATTCGACATAGATATAGATATACAGAATACGATATAGATTTAATATAGATAAAGATATATAGAATACGGTATAGATTCAATACAGATATAGATATATAGAATACAATATAGATTCAATATGGATATAGATATATAGAATATGATGTAAATTCAATATAGATTCAATATGGATATAGATATATAGAATACGATGTAGATTCAAAATATATATATATATAATATATATATATATATATATATATATATATAGATAGATAGATAGATAGATAGGATAGATAGATAGATAGATAGATAAAGTTACAGTTTGATTTTCGAACTCGAATTCCGAAATTTAGGCATGACGTACGAGACAGTTTCCGTCATGACTGTCAAAATGCACCGGTTTTCGAACCGAGATATGACGTAGATGACCACCGTTGCTGTGACGCCATAATGCGTTACAAATCCGCCAAGCGGAGTGAAGTTACCCCAATCTTTTTTTTCTTTTTTTTTTATTGATTAGACACTCTTCCGTTTCGTCTTCCTCTGCCACTTATTTATGAAAAAACTCCACTCGTCTAAGACCTTTTTTATTAGTTTTTGGGTTTGTTTTTTTCATTTACTTTACTCTTCTGCCTCCTTATCTACATAATGCTAATTGTCACTTTCCGTCATCACCTCCCTCATCCCTCCTACTACAGCAATTTTTTCTCTCCCTGTTTCTTCTCCTTTTTCTCCCCCCTTGTATCCTTTTTCTTTCCCCCATTTTATCCTTTTTCTCCCCCCCTTTTATAAATTTTCTCTCCTTTTTATCATTTTTCTTTTCCCCCCCTTTATAATTTTTCTCCACACTTTTATCATTTTTCTCCCCCTTTTATCATTTTCTTCCTCCCCTCTTTATAATTTATCTCTCCACTTTTATAATTTTTTCCCCTTTTATCATTTTTCTCCCCCCCTACCCCCCCTTTTATCATTCTTCTCCCCAACTTTTATCATTTTTCTCCCCACTTTTATCATTTTTCTCCCCCTTTTATTATTTTTCTGCCCCCCCCTTTCCCCCCCTTTATCATTTTTCTCTCCAGTTTTTTTTTTTATTTTTTCTCCCCCTTTATCATTTTTACCCCCCTTTTATATTTTTCTCCCCCTTTTATCATTTTTCTTCCCACTTTTATCATTTTCCCCCTTTATCAATTTTTTCCCCCCTCTTATCCTTTTTCTCCTCCCCCTTTATAATTTATCTCTTCACTTTATCATTTTCACCTCTTTTTATCATTTTCTCCCTCCCTTTTTAATTTTTCATTTTTTCTCCCCACTATTTTAATTTTTTTGTTTCTCCCCACTTTTATCATTTTTCTAACCCCCCCCCCCCTTTATAATTTTCCCCTCGTCATCTTCTTTTTTCATTCATCTTTTCCCTCTTCGCTCTCGCACATTTTTCTTCACGTTCGTCCTCCAAATCTCAAGCTACAGAACGTCCCTCCTTCTGTCCGATTCGGCGGCCCCTGTCCCCCCTCTGAATCTCCCCACACCCCCCCACACACACCCCTCCCGACTAAACCATCCTCCCTGCATATTCCCCCGTCGCCCCCCACTCCATCCGCCCCTACCCACCCACCCACCCATCCTACTTTTCGAATCGACGCTCCAATAAAACAGGAGCGATATTTTCCAGTTCCCAGGGGG
>NC_087218.1:47877871-47880371 GCF_015104395.2 Macrobrachium nipponense
TATTTGTCGTTAAGTAACACACGTTGCTACATTGCCCTCACTTTCTCGTGTACTTGTGGACGTTCTCAAATAACAGATGTATTCCCAATTATGTTCAGATCTAATAGGCGACGAATCGTGCGCTCCCTGTTTAAAGCATCGTAATGAATATTCATGAGAACAACGCCTTTCAGTCATTTCCGCACAACAATACATCTCACCCATCAGAATTATTATTTTCAATATTATTGCGAGCAGAGAGAGAGAGATACTAACAAAAGACCTTGGTAAACTTACGTTTGAAGATATATATATATATATATATATATATATATATATATATATATATATATATATATAATCTACTATCTATATATATATATATATATATATATATATATATATATACTAACAAAAGTCCTTGGTATATTTACGTTGAAGAGAGAGGGAGGATTAGATTCTTTTCCTAATTTTCATATAATATCTTTATTAATACTTCGTGGGTCATGACTTATCACATTATTCTTGTTTCTACGGATTTGCTATCATGTGCCAAGGCTTATTTGATCTCAGTAACTGTTTCCTAATGTGTTTTTATTCATCTCGGACCTGTTGTTCCAGAGTAATTTTAATAATCTGTGATATTACTTCATTCTTAGGTGAAACAAAGACGGACTTATTTTCTGCTAATTTTCCAGCAAAATAAAACCCTGTGAGCGAAATGCTTCCTCATTGAGTGGCACATACATATTCTACAAAGGATATAGTCAAGAAGTTTGGAAAAAGATTCAATGGGTCGTATTTGTTTTTGCATCTATGTTTTAAAAAAAAAATGACAGGTTTTTGTTTTGCCAAAATTGAGCAGATACAAGGGAGTCCTTAAACGTTCTGTAATGTATAAAATCAAAAATTCTGATAGCCGAGATGACTTCCTTAGGGGAGAATGGTGAGATGAAATTAACTGCGTAAAAATGGCTTTTCAAAACCTCACTTCCCCTAAGAATGAAGTGAAATTACATATGATTAGAAATACTGAGGTCAAATAAGACACGGCACATGAGTGCAAATCTGCCAAAACAAAAATAATTTGATCAGTAATGCCACCACGAAGTATTTATAAAGATTATATGGATATTAGGAAAAAAACACCAATTACTCGATGAATCTCTCTCTCTCTCTCTCTCTCTCTCTCTCTCTCTCTCTCTCTCTCTCTCTCTCTCACGAAGTTTTATAAAGGAAATATATGGATATTAGAAAAAGAACACCAATTACTCAATGAATCTAATCTCTCTCTCTCTCTCTCTCTCTCTCTCTCTCTCTCTCTCTCTCTCTCTCTCTCTCTCTCTCTCTCTCTCACGAAGTTTTTATAAAGAAATTATATGGATATTAGGAAATGAACACCAGTTACTCAAAGAATAGAATATCTCTCTCTCTCTCTCTCTCTCTCTCCCCTCATATATCTCCCAAAGGCAGCCTGGAATAGGAAGCAGGAGACCACGCCCCAACGGCATCAGTATCAGAAGTAGCAGCAGCAGCAGCAGCAGCAGCAGCCCCCAGCAGCAGGAACAGCAGAAGGAGGAGGAGGAAGAGGAGGAGGAGGATTCCTATTCCACCATCTCCTCCTCCTCCTCCTCCTCCTCCTCGTAGAGTCTGCCTCGACAGAGACTTAACCAAGCGTGAGGGACCTTTGGAGTGCTCCTTCTAAATGGCGTTGTGTGATGTGCAGATGCTATGGAAATGGAGTGGGCTAGGTTTTCATGGGATGGTGTTTAAGACGAAATGCGATAGCTCACGCGGGGGTGAAACGGTGTCCCTAATGGGCATATGTGTGTGTGTGTGTGTGTGTGTGTGTGTGTGTGTGTGTGTGTGCAAGCCATGGGCGCCTTTTGGAAGCAGTGACAGACAGTGGCTGGAACGTGTTTCGGAATGGAAGTTGTTGGTTTAGATGGCAGTGCCTGGTACTCGCTTCAGGATAATAAGGGTTTGTTGATGAAACAATCTTCCGAATGGGCGGTCGTTGGTAGTTTATAATTATGAAGTGACTGAAACGTGTTTCAGAGTGGGAGGTTGTTGGTGGTTTAGATGACAGTGCCTGGTACTCGCTTCAGGATAATAAAGGGTTGTTGATGAAACAACCTTCAGAATAAAGGGTTGTTGATGAAACAATCTTCAGAATAAAGGGTTGTTGATGAAACAATCTTCAGGATAAGGGGTTGTTGATGAAACAATCTTCAGAATAAGGAGTTGTTGACGAAACAATCTTCAGAATAAGAAGTTGTTGATGAAACAATCTTCAGAATAAAGAGTTGTTGATGAAACAATCTTCAGAATAAAGTGTTGTTGATGAAACAATCTTCAGAATAAAGGGTTGTTGACGAAACAATCTTCAGAATAAAAGGTTGTTGATGAAACAATCTTCAGAATAAAGGGTTGTTGATGAAACAATCTTCAGAATAAAGGGTTGTTGACGAAACAATCTTCAGAATAAAGGGTTGCTGACGAAACAATCTTCAGAATAAGG
>NC_087218.1:47885371-47887871 GCF_015104395.2 Macrobrachium nipponense
AGTTGAAAATAAAACAATCTCAAAACAAAAGCCGCATCATCACTTATTACGAAGATTAATAAACATAATTAAGAATTTTTGTTAAATTATAAACATTACCAGAACTAAGAGATATAGAGAGAGAAAAAAATGGAAAGATGAAGCGAAATAGGCGACACTGAATTGAGAAGCCCTTATAAAAAGGCAATGGGTAACACAGAGAGAAGAAAGAGATTGAAAAAAAAAGCTCTTAAAAAAAATTTGCCACACCATTCTCAATCTGGCGAGTATTCAAAATGGGCCTCGGAGTTTTTTCTTTTTTTTATTATTATTATTCATATGGGGGTTAAACGGAGCCCCTAACCTATAGTGTTCGACTCTTCTCCAGATACGGACGGACCTACGCAAAAAACCATCCTCGGAAAGGGGGGGGGGGGGGGGGGGTGGGGGGGGGGGGGTGGTTTACAAGAGGAGGAGGAGAAAAAGAAGAAGACAAAAAAGATGAAGAAGAAGAAGAAGAGGAGTAAGAGGAGGAGGAGGAAGAAAACGAAGAAAAAGAGGAGGAGTAGAAGGGGTGGAGGAGGAAGAGGAGAAGAAAAAGATGAAAACGAAGAAGAGTAGGAGGAGAAGAAAAGGAGGAAAAAGAAGAAGACACTGAAGAAGAGGAGGATGAGGAAGAGGAGAAGAAAAAGAAGAAGACTCAGAAGAAGAAGAAGAGGAGGAGGAGGAGGAAGGAGAAGAAAAAGAACGAAGAAGAGGAGGAGGAGAAGAAAAAGAAAAGAAGAAGACAGAAGAAGAGGAGGATGAGGAAGAAGAAGAAAAAGAAGAAAACGAAGAGTAGGGGAAGAAAAAGAAGAAGACACAGAGGAAGAGGAGGAGGAGGAGGACGACGACGACGACGAGGAAAGGGATTAGGAGACGAAGAAGAAGTACGAGAAAGGGGCATGCAGGGTACAGAGAAATACTAGGGGTATGCGTGGGCATACATGGCTTGATACTAATGCGTTACATAATTCACTTAAGAGGTTCCTCCCGCCGGAGCCTCCGGTATCTGTCCCCATCGGAGGAGACACTCAAAGGGAAAGAGTAGAGACTAGAGCTTGAAAGGGAATCAGTGGCCTGATACTTATATACTAAGCTCTCGCAGATCAGTGGTTGGGACGCTTGCTTCTTTAGCGAGAGGAATTGGGTTCGGTTCCCGAGCGAGCAGGACAGGCTAAGGGCACCCTAAGTTAAGTTCCTTCGGTCCTTTGAGCGTGAGCGCGTGTGGATTTGTATATATGTATAAATAAATAAATATATATAAATATGCATATGTATACATAAATGTATACATAATTACACATACTTCTACATGTACATATATATACAAACGTATATATACTTATATATACTCTTATAAATACATATATATACATATTTCATGATTGTGTGTGTGTGTGCGTGAGTGTGTGTACGTGAATGTGTGTGTGCATGTGTTCATGCGTGCATATATACCGGCATGCATAAAAGCATCTAAACACAGCTGTTTACCATACTTATACATTCATTTATACATACAGTAAGTATATATTTATGAATATGGCTACTCACAATTATTTTCTTTTAACATAAGGCGATGGATGCGTTGTTCGTGCTAGTTTACATACGTGCAAATATATAATAAATATAATGTTATTTATAAATATAAAATAAATGTAGTGTTATTTGTTGTCACTTATTAACATTACTTATTCTGGACACGCTACTAAGAAAACAAAGCAACATATTTTTATATAAAGCTAACAAACAAACAAAAAATATCCGAACAATATGAAAAGCTGCCTAAAAAAAAAGGAAAAAAAAAATGAAAAAAAGTCAATTTCCGGCCTGTGATGTTACGCCCGGACACAAGAGCTGTAACGGCATGGTTATTCAATGAATATATTTGTAAAAACATTCAGTAATATCCCTTTTCTCATTCATTCTCTCACTCTCTCTTTTTTTTCTATCGCTTCTCCTCTCGTCGCGAACAAAGAGAAAGAGAGAGAGAGAAGAGAAAGAGAGAGAGAAAAAAAAAGGATGAAAAAATAAATAGAAGCTTAAGGACGAACACTCACTAACATCCAATTTATTTGGCCACCGGTCTCCCAACACACAAGGCCCAAACCCTTTAAACATTTCCACGGGCGCCGTTCCCTGCCTCCGCCCTCGGAAGAGGAGGCCTATGGGGGAAGCCTGCTATGGGAGGCCTATGAATCCTCGAGCCCTCGTTCCTTGCCTCTGTCCTCGGAAGAGGAGGCCTATATGGGGGAAGCCTGCTATGGGAGGCCTATGAATCCGCGAGCCATCCATCCTCCCTCTGGGAGGGAGGGAATCCAAAACCTCATGGAAACCCACTGAGGCAAACAAAGCCTCGAGGAAAAGGGTTACAAGCACAGCCACAAAAACCAAGTCTGGTATTAAACCATCTTTAGCATCGGCGCTCTGTTTGAACATCGGGCACATTTTAATATAAACTAACCCTTGCTGTCAATCAAGA
>NC_087218.1:47900371-47910371 GCF_015104395.2 Macrobrachium nipponense
CTTTATTTCCTTTTCCCAAACCTCATGCCTTGTCAAAATCGATGAAAGAAATGTCTCGTGAAATATTCAAAATAAAATTTCAGGGGAAAAGTTCGACTTCGTGGATTTCTTCAGTGTTCGTGCGAAACAAAACGTTTATCCTTTTTGTGTGTATGCGCCTTGGTTCTTTCAATAACGTCCCCCTCATGCGGTGCACTGTAGGCACTACTTAAGGTTCTTTGCAGAGTCCCTTCGACCCCTATCTGAAACCCCTTTCGTTCCTTTTACAGTAACTCCTTTCATATTCTCTTTCTTCATCTTACTTTCCACCCTCTCCTAACAGTTGATTCATAATGCAACTGCGAAGTTTTCCTCCTGTTACACCTTCCCAACCTTTTTATAACGTCAATTTCCGTTTCAGCGATGAATGACCTTATAGGTCACAGTCCTTGCGCTTTGGGTCTAAATTCTATATTCACTCTTTGTTGACGTCTGGTATTTGGAGGTATATAATCAAGAATTTGCATGACGTCAAAACACTGCAATTTATTTTTGTATTATTTATTTATTTTTATTTTATTTTTTTCTTACCATATTCGATAGTTTCCAGTGGTTCTCAAACTAAGGGTCGCAAGATTAAACTACAAATTACTTATGTAACGTATGTTCATCTTCCACCTCCTTGCATCCCCCCCCCCCCCCCCCCCCCCAAAACATCCTCCTCCTCCTGGGGCCCCACCTAATGGTGCCATGGATCCTACTAGTTAAGTTTCGTGAATGAAAAGCTGTACACATTATTATGATTATTATTATTTTTTTTTTAATTTTTTTTCAAGTGTATATGTCACTGTACATATATTACTTATGTAATGTATGTTCATCCTCTCCACCGCAACCCTCACCGGCACGCCCCCCACCCCCGCAACATCCTCCCTCCTCCTGGGCCCATCCTAATGGTGCCATAGATCCTACTAGTTTAGTTTTGTGAGTGAAAAGCTGTACACATTATTATTATTATTATTATTATTATTATTATTATTATTATTATTATTATTATTATCATTTACCTATTTTTTCTAATAAAGTGTATATGTCACTGTACTTCTATTCCATTGGCTCTTGCATATCAGAAACTTTTTAACTGTCATTACTTATGTTTTCAATTAAAATCGGGAATTCATTGTTTCTTGACATCAAAGTTTCTTCAGACTTTTCAATTACAGTGTTTCGTAATTTTGACACTTGAAGGTCAAGGTGGAAAGGAACTTTTGTTTTATTTGTGTAGTTCCTTATTTCTTCGATATATTGCGATTTTGCAAGTTATTCATATGCATAATTAACATTGACAAAATTAATTTAACACTTAAGCCAACACCTGTTTTCGGTACATCTCTTTCCTTTTCTTTAGAGTAATTCATTTAAGGATTCAGTTTCGCTTAATCGGGAAGTAAGCTGGAAACTACCTTGTTGTTGTTTTTGTTGTTGTTGTTGTTCTTGTTAGGGGGGTTAGAGAGGCTCTATGGAGCCTACAAAGGTCTGAAAAAGGTGCTTCGCGTTGAGTTAAAGGTACAGTAATTTTAGAATATTTATGATTTATCTATTAGAATGAAAATGTAAAAAATAAAGAATGTGGATGTTAAACAGTACAGAACAATTATTTCTAATAGAATATAGGTAGCCCATTTATTTTAATTTTCGTTGGTGAAACAACGTTCTATTTGACTTTAGATTTTAGCACGCGCCGCGAGTATGCTGGAGGCCGGATCAAGCCTTGTTGAGCCAAATCCCTATCGCAAGAGGGACATATTTTGTCTATTCAGTGAGTGAAGGAAATAAGTAACGTGACAATCAGATAAGTAATAAATTGCATATTTTTTCTTTATGAAAAGGGAAGGAATTAAACAACTATGACGACATTGTTAAGGCTGTAATATTAGAACCTTTCCATGACTTTTATTAAGTTCGATCTAACAGAAAAAAGGACTTTCATATTTGATAACAAATAACTACTTAATATGATTTTTTATGTACTCATGATCTTCCGTTTGATGTACTAAAACGGTTGCCTTTTCATTGTAATCCTCATATTTGATTGAAAATATAGTCTACAAACACACACACGCACGCACACACAAACACACACACACACACACACACACATATATATATATATATATATATATATATATATATATATATATATATATGTATAGTATTATATATATATATATATATATATATATAATATAGAATTATACATGAACTCGCCTATATGAAGATGGGATCATAAAATGTGAACAATGTATCGTACATAATAATAATAATAATAATAATAATAATAATATAATAATAATAATAATAATAATAATAATAATAATGACAGCAAATGCGTATATTTAAAGCCCAACTCGTTTTCATTCGTGCGTAAATATGTAATGCAATATTAAGGCTTAAATAAAATAGAGCAGTATCTTCACAAACCGAGAGAGAGAGAGAGAGAGAGAGAGAGAGAGAGAGAGAGAGAGAGAGAGAGAGAGAGGGTCGCAAACCATTTCTAACGACGCAAACAAACAAGTTGCACACGAATTGCAACACCATCAACACGCTGATAGAGCAATCAAAGCAGATACCGCCCTCTGTTATGGAACAACAATTTATCCTTTTGCCGTTGATGACCGTTGCAAATTTGATCTCTCGCTCCCCTTGCTCGGCCCAGGCAACGCCAATGGGCCTCTCTCTCTCTCTCTCTCTCTCGTTCATAAGCATATACATTTTTATATATTATCTATCTTTTTATCTATATATATATAGATATATATATATATATATATAATATATATATATATATATATATATATATATATATAAACACACACATATATATTAATTTTATATACATAATGTTTCGGACTATGGAAAAAGGCTCTCTCCTCTCTCTCGTTATATATATATATTTTATATATAATATATATATATATATCTATATATATATATATATATATATATATATATATATATAATATATATATATATATATATATATATCTAGTAACATATTTATTAGAATAGAAGTAGAATGTTTTCGGACTATGGGGAAAAAGTCTCTCTCTCTCTCTCTCTCTCTCTCTCTCTCTCTCTCTCTCTCTCTCTCTCTCTCTTTTCTGTTTGGCAAAAATATTTATCAAAGGTTTTTTCAAAGCGAATTTTGGATACACTGGAATTATTATTCATCATATATAAGAACTATTTCGTAAAAACGGGAAAGTCTGAACGCCATTGAAGTGATACTTTTTGAAGATGTTAATATTATCCGAACGAAGCTTTTCGTTCAGAATAAATATCATAAGCTGTCAATTTAACCCCAAATCTTACTTGTCAGTAACACTTTTTTTTTTTTTTGCCAGTTAATTTTAATATTGTTTTCTGTATATGGAAATATCAACGAGCGAAAGGAAACAAGATTTATTATTATTCTTATTATTATTATTCTTATTATTTATTATTATTTATTATTTATTATTATTATTATTATTATTATTATTATTATTATTATTGTCTTTGTTGCTACTATCGCAATTATTTTTCTGCCGATTATTATCATTATCATTATTATTATCTTTGTTTTTCCGGTTGCAATTATTTTTCTACCAATTATTATCATTATTTCTCTGATTATTATTACAATCATCATATAATAATCATTACTATTAGTCGTTATCGTAATAACGTTAAGAACTAACAGCTGTATTACAGTATAATACAAGCAAATTAATTCCATATAATTCGAGAAACAATGAATTAAGAGGCCATTCTCAAAGGATGTTAATATCGAGTTGACTATACTTTGGGAATTAATTACATCCAAAGGGAATTATAATTGAGTAGCAATTATTAATTATAAATTCCTTTCGCATTTTTATCGTTTTCCCTAAACCAAAGCCCAAGTTCGAATCCTGACCGGAACAGAAGCTCTTAAATGTTATAATTTTAAATTATAATGAATTCGATATCAAGCAGTATATGAGTGACAAAAATTCATGTATGTATGTATGCATATATAGGTGTATATATAATATATATATATATATATATATATATATATTAATTATTGTAAATATATATATGTATATATATATTATAATATATATATATATATATATATATATAATTATTATATATATATATTTAATCACATAGCGAAACCTGTTATTTCACTGACAAAATCAGTTGCACATATAAACTATCATAAATATGTCGGTAGATAGTATGAAAACAAGTGTTTGACAAATTAAATCTTTAATATTCATCATAAGCAGTTAACATGTTAACAGTTAAATTGGAATGGTACAAGGAATTACTTTATGGAAAGTTATTTCAATTATTTTCATAAGTCTTCGTACAGTCATTTGACAAAGCCATAAATAAGTTTTTCTAGCTAAATATTATGTGCATATTCATATATAAAAGTATAGTAAAATACATACATACACACACACACACTCACACACATATATATATATATATATATATATATATATATATATATATATATAATATATGTATGTATATGTATGCATGTATGCATGTATGTATGTATAAACAAATATCCCAGACTAGACTTATACATGGAAAGCTGCAATGACCTCTTAACTCCTCCACTCCCTATAATATTCCACTGACAATCTTGGAATTAGAATGGAAATGAATAACAATATCCAATTCCCAGATGGGATTCGAACTCAAGCTGGTTAGAAGACTAAGGTGAGAGATCTCCCTTAGTCCATTGCATCACGCCATCGAATTGTTATAACAATAATTCTTGGTTAAAAGTTCTGAATTGTCTTATGTTAAGTTTTAACTTGAAGAAATAGTTGCATTATTTGTTGGGATGGTCGGAATATATATATGTATATATATATATATATATATATATATATAATATATATATATATATATATATATATTATATATATATATATATATATTATATATATATATATATATATATATATATATATATATATATATATATATATACATCGAGCTGCAAATGTCCTTTGATACCTAATTAGCTCTACCTCGGAATTAATATATTTTTCATATATGTTAACCGAAGGGGAATTTTTTAGTCGATAAGAAATTCGTCGGCTCACGGGCGCGAACCATCGAAACCAACAAATTCAGGACGCACGTAGGCGGTGTGATTTAAGGCTTCACTGTGTGCCCTGAGTTTGTTGGATTCGATGGTTTCGCGCCCATGGGCCGCCACAAATTTCATTATCGATCTTGAAAATTCCCAGTTCGGCTTAACATATATAAAAAATATATTAATTCCGAGGTAGAGCGAAATTAGATATAAAGGACATTTGTTAGCTCGATGTATGTAAGTATATGAATCACGGTAATGTTATATGACATATATATACACTATATATATATATATATATATATATATATATATATATATATACTATATGTATGCATGTATATGTATATATCGCATTCTAAACGCCACCATGCTCGAGTTTGACTCACGAGAGCCTAAAACAGCCAAGTGACGACACTTCATTTCAAGAGGTTGCCATAACTTCTCAGCTCCAGCTCCCCTGAACTCGCCTTACACCCAAAATCGGCATAATATGAAATGAGAGTCACTTGGCCGTTTCACCCGAGTGAAAATTAATATTACATAGATCACACAGTCAACATTTGCCGGGGTTCATATCCAGGTGCATTTGCCTCGCATTAGCCGGAGCACAAAAGGACCCCCGAGATCAGAGGCGCGGCAATCAGGCCTTCTTCGTCAGGGGCGTCTTTGGTCCTTGGAGGAGTATAGTAGTAGCAGTAGTAGTAATAGTAGTAGTAGTAGAGGTGGTGCGAAGAATGGCGCCTGCGCCGCCCAGCAATTGGACAAGAGAGGTGTGTGAGTGGTGGTCTGAACGACCAGTCAGTTCCAGAGCTGCGGATGGCCAGTGGTCAGTGGCCCATTGGACCTCGGGTCCTGGGGACGGGCTATTTGGGGTTTTGATATATTTGGAGAGGCCTATGGACGGTGTTGCAAGGTTGGAGCTGGGGTGGGGGAGGATGGGAGGGGGATTGGTCCAAGATGGCCACAAAGCGATGGGGAGTTGAGAGAGACGTACTGGACCAATAATGGCTATCTGTGAGTGGTTGATGGACCAGGCAGGGGAGGGGAGAGAGAGAGAGAGACGACGTTTCCAAGAGGGAAAGGGAGAGTTCCCCGAGAGTCCCCGAGAGTCCCCGGGAAGGGAACCCTGACGGGAAGCCATTAAGCAACGGACTGGTCTCTCTCTCTCTCTCTCTTGGAACCTGGAAATAGGAAATGGTGGCACCGCTTTGAGTATGGAACTTGCGAGACGTCATATGAAAGAAGAGAGAGAGAGAGAGAGAGAGAGAGAGAATTCGCAATTGGTGTGAGCTAAAGTTGTGATGGCTTAAGGAATTGGATGGGGGAGCAGTATACTAAGCTAAAGGTTGCTATTTTTGTTTAAGAAATCATTTATTGTAGGCCGCGAGTGCTTTTGCTCAAATTTCCATTCCTTCTTTTATAAAGACGCCTAACTTATTCCGAATGATATGACTGACAAAGGACAAGGCAGGAATAGGTATCCAGTGGGTTTGTACGTTAGAGTTATATAGATGCATAAAAAATGAGTCGATCAATCAAATTATCTTTTCTAAGGCAGACGTAAAGAAAACTAGGCGACTAGGAAAAATACTAGAAAACATACTGTGTTATAACAATATAATATATATATGATAATATATATATATAGAATATATATATATATATATATATATATATATATACATTAATCGCATATATTATATTATATATATATTTTGGATATATATATAATATATATATATATATATATATATATATATATAAATATGTGCTGTATATATAGAATCTATAGTCATAATGTGCCTTTGTCTATATAAAGAATCTACTAGTCACTTTTTACCAGATATGTGATGTAAGCAAACAGCCACAATGCCCTCTTAACTTCCCAATCATTCTTCACACCTTTTGGATGCGCTTGTCACTGCAAAGCCTTAAATCCGAACGCAAGAAATATGAAGTAATTCTGACGTCCGGTGTGTGTGTGTGTGTGTTCTGCGATAAGTGAAAAGTATTTTAGTCCACTTTCACGTTGTACAAACAACGAGAAAAGGTGTACCTATCCATTCCCAATATCTGAATCTAGAAATTCATACAGAATCTTATTAAACCTTGACAGAGACCCACGCAAACGTGACTGGTAGCATCAAACATCTGGCAGTCAACGAACCTACTTAGGTAACGCAGCGACCATAATAATTAAGGACGAGGCTATTTTTACGGCAATCCTTGCATAAAAATATCCGCTACGAAGAAAGGAGCTATTTTTACGCCTGGGGTTCAGGATGTGCCATGACTGTTACGACTGGTTTAAAAATAGTCAACTGGCGTATCATTACGACTGGTGCAAAATACTCAACTTACGTTCTATTACGACTGGGTTAAAAAAAAACTCAACTGACGTTCTATTACGACCGACTTCAAAATAGTCAACTGGCTTACCACTGTGACTGGTCTAAAAATGGTCAACTGGTGTACCATTACGACTGGCTCAAAAATAGTAAACTGGCTAATTAAAAATAGTCAGCTGACTTACCATTACGACTGGCTTAAAAATAGTATACTGGCATATAAAAAAAATATTCAGTTGTCGTACCAATGCGACTGGAATAAAAGATAGTCTCTCTCTCTCTCTCTCTCTCTCTCTCTCTCTCTCTCTCTCTCTCTCTCTCTATTATATATATATACCTATATATATATATATATATATTATATTAATATATAAAATTATATATATATATATATACATTCATACATATTAGATATATTATTATATAGTAGTTTAGTATATGGTAGATATATATAATATATTATAATATAATTTATATATATATATATATATATATAAAGACGACATATAAAAGAGAGAGAGGAGAGAGAGTAAAAACCTGGTTCGTAATGACCGAACAGGCCAGCAGCAGCACGCGCTCCAAGACCACCGGTCAGTAACTAGTATTACCCGGAAAGGTCTCTTTCTCCCAAGCCTAGAAGGCGCGATGCCCAGGGCGTGTGCCTCTTCATTGTGTCTTTGAAAATGGAACCCGATTCTTTCGTGCCCATGCCCACTGCTGCTGCTGCTAGACCACTTGCTTCGATTCCTCCCGACCTTGAGGTGTTGCATTCTTGCCCCCTCCTCTGGAGGAAGGATGGGTTGGAGTTGGGGGTGGGGGGAAGGGGAAGAAGGTATAGGAGAAGGTAGACGGCAATGTCCAAGACCGCCGGCGCTCCTTTTGATCTTTAATGACCGCAAATATTCGCAGCGGTGCGCAAATATTTGACCGCAGCTTTTGGACGCGCGTGTTATTATTGACCGTCGGAATTGGGGAGAGGGAATAGGTTGGTCATCGCCGCTATTGACAGAAGTTTTGATTTTTGACTTCTCTGTATACTAGCATTGCTGCTGGTTTATTTAAGCGGTCGTTAGCTGATGTAGTAGATTTGTTTGTTTTGTTTGTTTGGTATTTTAACGTTGCGTGGAACCAGTGGTTATTCAGCAACGGGACCAACGGCTTCACGTGACTTCCGAACCACGTCGAGAGTGAACTTCTATCACCAGAAATACACATCTCTCACTCGTCAATGGAATGGCCGCGAATCGAACCCGTTACTACCGAGGTGGGACGCAAATACCATACCAACCACGCCACTGAGGCGCCTGATGTAGTAGAGGTCAGGTTTGTCATTTCGCTTAGTTATTATATCATCTTATTAAGGTATTATTCAATTATTATTGCTGGTTGCTCAGATTTGCGCTTTTTTTTTCATATGAAATGATGATAGCGTTGTTGTTGTTATTATTATTATTATTATTATTATTTATTATTACTTATTGTTAAAAATTATTATTTAATTAATTCGAACAATAGGAAGCAAAAATTACTGTGTATAACGCGTTTACTATAAGTACTCGGAGTGTTGAGTAAAATAAAATGTATAACTACTTATTAAGTACTCGAGTGTTGAGTAAAATAAAAGCAAATAAAACTACGCACGTTATTTACATAGTAATTTTTGTGGTTAAACCTTTTTCGCTTCCTGAGAAAACTGAAAGTAAAGTTTTGTTTGGTTATTGGTTCATTATCTTATAATTTTGCACACGGCACCTGGACAATGACAATTATCGCCATTAAAGAATAACAACTTGTTTTTACTTCTTGTAACCCTTGCAATGAAGAAACAACAAAAAAAAAAAAAAAGAAAAAACAGAAAACACCAAATTGCAATGTAATAAGTGCGTGAACACAAGAGCGGCCTTAGTAAAGATACCAGAGGTGATAAGAGAGTCACGACTTGAAGATGGTATGGGTATGTGTTGAAGGATGGATGACGAGGAGGGAGTGATGGCGGCTATATATATATATATCTATATATAATATATATATCTATATATATATATATACTATATATATATATAGTATATATGTAAGTATATGATGCATTTTGTAGTTTGTATTTCGAGGGCTCTTGAAGAAATACAGTATATTATTATTATTATTATTGATTATTATTATTATTATTGAACACATTCCGGTCGAAAATGAGACAATGGTTGCAGGTCCACAATAATATCCATTAAAGACCAATACTTCACATACTATATTGTGGACCGCACCCATTATTATTATTATTATTATTATTATTATTATTATTATTATTGTTATCATTATAAGCGCTGAAGAAATACAGAAGATTGGCATCATTATGACGATTGACGCGGTTGATGTAATTATCATTATTATCATCATTAATCTGTTGGTATCGTAATCGCTATAAGAACAAAATATATATAAATTTATGATCCGACGATCGCCAGTCCGCGATTTTCGACATCTTTAAGGACGTACACTCGGCGAAGTACACCCAAGCATGCATATT
>NC_087218.1:47925371-47930371 GCF_015104395.2 Macrobrachium nipponense
GGGATGGGATGGATTGGGATAGGGTGGGAATGAGGTCAGATGGGATGGAGATGGGAATGTGATAGGATGGGATGGGATGAGGTATAGGGTGGAACGGGATGGGAATGGGAGGGGATAGGATGGAATGGGATGGCTAATGGATGAAAATGGGATGGAAAAGGACGGGAATGGGATGAGGTGGAATAAGCAGGGAATGGGATGAGATGGGTTTGGAATGGGATGAGATGGGAATGGAAAGGGGTAGGGATGGGATGGGATGGAATGGGGTGTGAATGAGGTGAGAATGAGATGGAATAGGATGGGAATGGGGTGGGATGGGATAGGGGGAAGGAGGCAATTAATGGCCGAGTGAATTAATCTGCGGTTGAACTAAGTCTATAAATGGCGGGGAAATGAGTGGTGTGCGGGCGCGCAAAGTAGGCTTATAATCCCTTATAATTTCTGGGGAGGGTTTTTACACAACAGAGGATGATAATATTCGTAAACAACGGAGCTCAGGAATCTCTGTATGCAAAATGATAGGTCTGATAATACACTGACTTTAGTTTCACACCCCGCTTTCAGTGTACATATAGTATTCAGAGGGCTATGTATTAATAGTTAATTTACATAGTAAGTACATATATATATATATATATATATATATATATATATATATATATATATATATACATATACATATGTGTGTAAAAAATTTCATATACTGTACTTTACACTTGTATGGACTCCTACGTCACTCTTTCAAGATATAAATGTATATATGTATACATTTATATAATATATATATATATATATATATAATATATATATATATATATATATATATATATATAAACGTCTGTGCTGTAGAAACAAGTGGACAGACACATACATTAACATAAATAAACATAAAAAAAAGCAGATCACCTAACTTACGAAACAATAATTTTTCATTCTTCATCAAGTCCGCAATGACCTTTGACATTCAATTCGAAGCTAATCCATTATGTCCGTCATATACATGCAGTTTCTAACTCTTAATATTAATAGCAATTAATTTATTTATCAGATAAATTTGCCAGTTAACATCTACTTGCTCTGTAAGGTATTTATTTATATGTAAAGGTAATTTCGCCCAGCAAAATAATATATCACACCTGAACGATTATTTTGTTTACGTCACCATTTTCAACAATAATCATATCTATAAGTGACCTAGCTAGCGTCATATAAATAAGCAGAATATAGTAATTCCTTATTCTGATAATAATAACAATAATTAATTCATTATTATTATTTTTTTTCCTCTATCACAGTCCTCCAATTCGACTGGGTGGTATTTATAGTGTGGGGTTCCGGGTTGCATCCTACCTCCTTAGGAGTCCATCACTTTTCTTATTATGTGCGCCGTTTCTAGGATCACACTCTTCTGCATGAGTCCTGGAGCTACTTCAGCCTCTAGTTTTTCTAGATTCCTTTTCAGGGATTTTGGGATCGTGCCTAGTGCTCCTGTGATTATGGGTACAATTTCCACTGGCATATCCCATATCCTTCTTATTTCTATTTTCAGATCTTGATACTTATCCATTTTTTCCCTCTCTTTCTCTTCAACTCTGGTGTCCCATCAATGAGTGATACTTTCTCCTTGACTTTGTCAATCAACGTCACGTCTGATCTATTTGCACGTATCACCCTATCTGTTTTGATACCATAGTCCCAGAGGATCTTTGCCTGATCGTTTTCTATCACTCCCTCAGGTTGGTGCTCGTACCACTTATTACTGCCAGGTAGCTGATGTTTCTTGCACAGACTCCAGTGGAGGGCTTTTGCCACTGAATCAGGCCTCTTTTTGTACTGGTTCTGTGCAAGTGCCGGGCATTCGCTTGCTATGTGGTTTATGGTTTCATTTTTCGTATTGCACTTCCTACATATGGGAGAGATGTTATTTCCGCCAATCGTTCTTTGAACATATCACAAGATCAGGCCCCAAGAACCAGATATGTTCAAAGAACGATTATTATTATTATTATTATTATTATTATTATTATTATTATTATTATTATTAATATTAATGTTACTGTTTCGTTGCTGTTACAACTGACCTGGTGAGCGTCGTATAAATAAACAATAATAGTCGTTCAATATGATGATATTAATAACAATAAGAAATTATAAAGAGGCTCATTATAATTATTGTTACTGTTGCTGTTGCACCGAAATCATATTAGCAATGTGGTAACTTCAAGTTCGTTCAAAAATGCTGGCTCAGATGACAAGTATCAGATCAATCCAATTAAAAAAAAGTTTTCAGATAATATATATAAAAAAATATACAATAAATAACGTCAACGGGATTAAAATACGGTAAAAACAAATAAATAAACAAGGCTGAAGAAGACACGTGAAAAGGAAATATGGAGGGAATTCCAGGAGATCGTAAAGTCCTTCCAATCGCTTACTGCCATCCGACCAATGTCCCTTGTGGCTCTCTCTCTCTCTCTCTCTCTCTCTCTCTCTCCTTATTCCATTCAGTGTCACCCCCCCTCCTCTCCCTCTCTCTCTCTCTCTCTCTCTCTCTCCGCTTCTTGCTTCGCCTACATCGCTACAAGCTCCCCCACCCCACCCTCACCATCCAACCCACACACACACATACACACACACACCACCTTCACATATGCCGGTGACAAAATATTGAGTAGTGGCGGCAGCCATCTTGTCCGGTTTTGATAAGGTAGCAGCCAGTCTCTCTCTCTCTCTCTCTCTCTCTCTCTCTCTCTACTTGGGCGCCCACGCAAATAGTAAAATACACGAGAGGTAAAGGATGCGGTATGTGCTGCAAATACGGATTATTCGTATTTGCATGTTCTTCGTGTTTATGTTTAAATACTACACATACAGATACATACGTACATATATATATATATATATATATATTATATATATATATATATATAATATATAATATATATATATATTGTATATACATAGAAACACTATACACTGCAAACGTCTGTCGAGTATTTTCGGAGGCGATAACCACCAAAATAATATTGGGAACGAAATGTAGATTTTATTAATCCCATAAGAGCAAGTAGTCCTTCCAACACTGCGGTTCAACACAGCATGTGGATAGAATATATATATAATATATATAGAATATATATATATATATATATATATATATATATATATATATATATATATATATATATATATATATATATATAAAGGTTTTTGCCACGTGGCAAAAAACCATTATTTATACATAGCATCACGTTTTATATACTTCGTGATCAAGTTATTCATATATATATTATATATATCTATATATAATATATATACTATATATATATACATATATATTTATATACGTTAATATAGTCTTGCCTCTCTCTCTCTCTCTCTCTCTCTCTCTCTCTCTCTCTCTCTCTCTCTCTCTATATATATATATTATATATATATATATATATACATATATATATACATATATATATATATATATATATATATCGAGCTACAATGTCCTTTAATATCTAATTCGCTCTACCTCGGAATTAATATATTTTTCATATATGCTTAACCGAAGGGAATTTTTTCTCGATAATAGATTTGCCTGGACCAGGGCGCGAACCTATGGATCCTTTCAAACCCAGGAACGTCAGTGAAGCGTTACCTACTACACTCGCGGTGGTGTAGTAGGTAACGCTTCACTGACGTTCCTGGGTTTGAAAGGATCCATAGGTTCGCGCCCTGGTCCAGGCAAATCTATTATCGAGAAAAAATTCCCCTTCGGTTAAGCATATATGAAAATATATTATTCCGAGGTAGAGCGAATTAGATATTAAAGGACATTGTAGCTCGATATATGTATATGAATCACGGAAATGTGATATGACTTATATATATATATATATATATATATATATATATATATATATATATATATATATATATATATATACGATTATAATAAATGCGTATGTCCTAATATCTATTACTATGAATATTAGGGAACTAGAATTAACCTTTATCTTACCGCAATAAATCATTTATTTCACTGCATTGTTTAGTCACTGAATAGACTCTTTCATTAATTTAACATAACCCTATTTAATTAAATTGTATTAAATTAAATTCTATGACATCCAAAGTCTTCCGTTAATAAAAACATTTCTTTTTTTTCGTGTTAATTCACAGCGGTAACAAAATAAACGCAAAACTGTAAACATGCCTGGTATACCTCCTTTTATCTTAATTCTGGATATATATAAAAGGTGAAGTATAAAACGATAATTAAACTGAACCAAATGATAATAAGAATACAAACAACAATACTAAAACGCTCTTGACGATATGTCGAATTTTCTAATACTCGTAAGTAAATATAAATCAATATCTTTTCATTCCTTATTATCAAGTCTTCTGTTCCTTGAACAACTGTTTTGAGAAACATCTTTCGGTATCGGCCATTGTTGCCGTACAATCGCCGATGCTTTTGTTCTTGAGAACTGTTGTTGTTCTTCCAATGATTCTCGTTGTTTCAATTATCGCTGTCGCGTGATTGTTTTGTTATACTGAGGAAGAATGCTGGAGTCAGATTGGCGATCAGAGTGTGAAACTTATCTATCAATCTATCTAATATCTAACTACCTATCTATCTATCTGATATCTAACTATCTATCTATCTATCTATGCATGTCACGGCTTTTCGTAGGTCTGGTCATGATTTAAATATATACAGGCCGGTATTCGAACTTGAGACAAATTTCCTTCTCATATCTAAAATCTTTTCCATGTCCTTATTTCCTTCTCGACTCTCCCAGGGGCGCGTAGCCCCCTTCCCCCACCCCTCCTCCTGTTATTTCCTTTTCCCCCGACCCCACCCACCCACCCACCCGCCCACGCGTCCAATATCACCCCTGATATAGTATTAATTAGACGAGCCCCGGCCAAGCTCACTTGAACAGTAGGTACAAGGCAAACTGAGGGTTAATGAAATGTGGTGTGGTATCCCCTAGAGT
>NC_087218.1:47935371-47937871 GCF_015104395.2 Macrobrachium nipponense
AAGTGGAAATTTCTTGGTGTATTAGACAGTTGGGAAGAAGGTGAATTCGAATGTATTAATTTTATAATAAAGTGTCATAGTTTAGAAAGTTTAGAAGAAGCTCAATTATCAATTAGGTTATAAGGCTTTTGTTTCTTACATTTTTGAGAGTTGTGGAAGAGAAGTCGAATTCGGGAATATAACTTTGATGCCGTACATTTTACTCAGCTGGGAACATGAATATAACTTTGATGCCGTACATTTTACTCAGCTGGGAACATGAATATAACTTTGATGCTGTAAACAGCTGGGAACATGAAATTCGCCTCCTTAGTTATGACTTTCGTTTCTTACATCCCAGACAATTACAAATACGAAAACGGCCTCCTGGTCTTCTTGTCTCGCCCTCGAATAGGAGACCTGTCTCGTCAGAAGACGGAATAGAAATTCGGATAACTCGGATTTGAGAAGTATCGGTATATCGATTTGCATCACGCTCAAGTAAACGTCATAACAACATCAATTAGGGCTATATGTCCCCCCTACGCACTAAAACCCCCTTTGCCTCTGCAGGAGGGCTTGGAAGCCAAACAGCTCCTAACGCTTCGTTTGGGCTCTCAAAAAAAAAAAAAAAAAAAAAAACAATAAAAAAAAAGAATAAAAAAAAATAAGTCGGATTGCATTTTATAGATCAGAAATCACATCAGAGATTTTTTGTTGTTTAATATGATTTGATTTGCTGTTTCTTGCCATTTCTTTCTAGCGTTATAACCGATTCTTTGGTTGCCTAATTAGTTTGTGGGATAATGAAGAACCTCAAAATTTAAGCTTATGATACTTTATAAGACTTATTTTAAAAAATCACAACTATATTACGAATTCCTATTCATTCACATGTCAAAACTAAGCTTAGTACTTACAAAGAAATAAAGCTTGTTGTAAGTTTCGTTAAAGCACGTTAGAACTGGCGCAAAGTCACAAAATTGTCAAAAATGGCGAATCGTACTTTTTAGTAAGGGTCTAGGTAGAATCGTAATAATCATTATATCGTACTATAGAAATGATCATAAAGAGAAAAATTGCGAGCGAGGCAGGTGGAAGAATACATTATTATTATTATTATTATTATTATTATTATTATTATTATTATTATTATTATTATTATTATTATTATTATTATTATTATTATTATTATTGGTGTATATATTTGAATTTTACAGATAAACTATGATACCATAGTCTGGCAGCTCCAGACGAAAGCTCGCTTTAAGAAAGAGAGAGAGAGAGAGAGAGAGAGAGAGAGAGAGAGAGAGAGAGAGAGAGAGAGAGAATTATTATTATTATTATTATCATTATTATTATTATTATTCAGTAGATGAAACTTATTCATATGGAATAAGCCCTTACGGGACACTGACTTGAAATTCAAGCTTCCAAAGAATATGGTGTTCGTGAGGAAGAATCAAGATATGACAAAGTGAAATACAGAAAAAAAGGAGATTCACTTATAATAAAAATTAATAAATAGATAAATACATTTAAAAAAATATCAAAATGCAAGAAGAATAGTATTACGATTCCTGCGTGCAATTAGTAGCCACAAAGTCGCCTGGAGAGAAGACCCAGAATTCTCTCGAACTCGAAATATCATCCAAGATTCGCAAAGCAGCAACAAGTGAACATTGCTGAGAGAAAGTAGTAGGAAGAAACGTTGGTGTCATTCAGCAATTTTCTCCTGAACGAAAGTATGACGTAGGAGATAACGCTCGAGCGATAAAAATGGAAGGATATGTAATTATGAGGAGGGGAAGCACTGACGTAAATGAGTGTATTATGATCATGTCCTGCTTCTTATGATAATAAGCCAGCTCCAAAATAGTAATGGAATTGGAACTGATCTCCATATTTGGAAAATAATGAGACACGGAAGGAGTGATTAGTGAAAAGAGGGAAGTCAAAACAAAAGAGGAAAAGAGAAGAAAGAGGAACGGGATGAGGAAGACGATAATAATAAGGCGACAATAAGGAATAAGGAAGTGTGGCAGTTAAGAAAATACGGGAAACACGAGCAGATATTGAGAAACGGGAAAACATGAAGAAGAAATACCAAAGGAGGAGGAGGAGGAGGAGGAGGAAGACGAAGACGAAGAATAGGGGGGGTAGTGGGAGAGGCGCCTGTTGTCGTGGGCCAGGCGTCTTCAATTTTTCACTGTCGTGGAGAGTGACAGATTATTGGAACCCCACCACAAACAGCAGTCCCCCCCTTCCCCACTTTCCCTCACCCCTCCCCCACCCCCTTCCCTTTCTCTTCTCATCTCATCCTCCTTCATTTCTATTTTCTCCCTCCGTCTCCTTCTCTTCTCGTTTTATCATTAATTTCTCACTAATATAAAGTTCACCTCGTCACTTGGAGCTTCTGCTGTGACCTTCGACCTTTCTGTTGCGTTCTTCTCTCTCTCTTCATGCATGATTTCTGTCTTCCATTCTTGCTATTTTTATTTTCGTTTACGTCTTTCTACTT
>NC_087218.1:47942871-47950371 GCF_015104395.2 Macrobrachium nipponense
TGGTACTCTTTAAAGGGATCTTCGGGTTCTTGAAAAATACATTTTATCTTATTTTTTACCGCATGATATTCTTGTTGATGTATAGATTTAAATCGAGTTATGGAAAGTATCCCACTATTTTGCGTCAACGCCTTTTGAACATGAGACAAAAGTTATACTTTGCAAAAGCTCCTTGTGTCTCCGTAAGTTCTGAGGGAATGGGAAAACTACGTCGACAATACTTTACAAGGACGACCACATCATTATTAAGCGCAAACATAATGGCTCGATAACAAGAACGACTCACGGTGGTTATCATCGGTTCGCAAATAGTTAACAAAAATGGATCAGCGATATAAAATGTGAAATTGCTGAAAACTGAAGTGTTATTCTAAAATAAATTTTTACTACAACCTCGTAAACTTTCTCATTTTATTTTTTTGCTTTACTTAAAGCTGGACTTTCATCTTCTGATAATAATAATAATAATAATAATAATAATAATAATAATAATAATAATAATAATAATAATAATAATAATAATGCGTAAAAAAGGCTTACATTTACGTTATGTATGTATACATATATATGTTTATATATACATATATACATGTTTGTATACTGTAAATAATGTTTGCGCATGTACGTTTGCATGACTAGCTCTAAATATGAATATGAATTAATAAAGTAATGAAGAAATCGTGCGTAGTTATATGTATGTTGTTTTCTTAAAAAATCATTAAAATGCGGTCATAATTCTTCATGCTGTTTTTCTTACGTAAATTGCAGCCTCCTCCAAACTGTTTCATACGGTATTGTGCTGGACAATACCAAAGGCTAGGAAACCCGATAAATAAATAGGTAGATATTATGTATGAATTTATAATAAAAAAAATTTCAAAGCTTATTTATTCTTTTCCGGGAAGATAATCAAGGTTTCGGAGTGTAACAGGCGGTTAGGCAGAAAAAAAATTAATTAAAGTAAAATAAAACAAAAGAAAATAATCCAATTGCTTATGATAAATAGATAAATAAATAAATAAAATCATATAAAATAATCCATTTGCTTTTAATAAATCAACAAATATAGATGAATAAAATAGAATAAAATAATCCATTTACTTTTAATAAATAAATAATAAAATAAAATAAAATAAAATAATCCAGTTGCCTATAATAAATAAATAAAAAGACAAAATAAAATAAAATAATCCATTTGCTTTTAATGAATAAATAATCAAATGAAATCAAAGAAAATATTCCATTTGATTTTATTACATCAACAAATAAATGAACAAATAAATAAAATCAAATAAGATAATCCATTTACTCTTAATAAATCAACAAATAAATAAAATAAAATCAGATAATCCATCTACTTTTAATAAACCAATAAATAAACAAATATAAATAATATAAAATAATCCATTTGCTGCTAAAAATCTCGATTTTCAAAGTTCCTGTAGCCACACTATGATTTATGGACACCGTCAGAAGGCGGCGTTGTTTGTGGTCATTACTCATTTCGCCAGAATGGCTGAGCTACTAGTACTAATTCCAAGGTTCGTGAGCGCTCCGGGGAATCGGATGATATTTGGGGAAAAAATGTCCAGGGATTCCCGGCCCTTAATTGCTGGCGTGAAAATTCCGGGAATTATCGTACCGCGATGTCCCTCGCCCCCTCTCTCGGACCCGTCGCTCAAGTGCTCCTTCGACTGGGCGTGCTGCTAAGGGATCTTTTATTATACAATTTTTTGTTTCTTAATCTCTCTGGGTTTATCATTCGTTGTTTTTCGTACACCTGTACGTTCTTAGATTCTTCCTGTAAATACGAGCTGCAAGTGAGGGAGATCGTCTAAGGTAAACGCTACGAACGGCAAGAACTTTCTCCAGACCATCTCAACGACGGACCTTACAATTTCATTTTTCTCTCTCCTAATCGTTAGCAGTGGTCTCGGTGTTCCTTCCGTCTCTGCCGCCGCATTTTATGGCAGGGTGGTCGGGTTGGGGGAGGGGTGCAGGAACAAGCCGAGGAGGCCCTTTTTCGCTCCTTCTGATGCTGCTGCTGCTGCATTCCTTCTCCCCTGACAGGTGTCCAAAACAAACCGACGAAGACGACGACGTGTTAGCGAGGGGGGGAAAGGAAATCGCCTTCTTCCTCGTCAGAGAGAGAGAGAGAGAGAGAGAGAGAGAGAGAGAGAGAGAGAGAGAGAGAGCACGCGCACGCGAGCGCGAGGACTGGATGATGATGATGACGAAGAATGAACTCCAGACTGCACTCCTCTCGTCGCTCGTAGGAACACGACATTTGGAGGAGCCGTAACCGACGACTGAAGAGTTGAAAGTGTGGCATTAGCGGGGCGTTCGCTGTAGCGGGGTCGGTCGGTCGGGCGGTCTACGGTCTTGAGGGGAAAAGAGCAGGCAGCAGCGGTCAGAGTCCAGGATTATAGAGGGGGACGCGGGCCCCTCCTCCGTTTCCTGGGATACCAGATGTCGGAAGTCATCGCCATACATTAATTTAATTTGGTTGTTGTCTTCTCCTCCTCCTCAAACTGCGGTTTCGGACGCGGCGATGATGCAGATGCGGAGGATCCAGAGATGATGTCTTCTTCGGAGTCATTCGAGTCACCTCGAGGATCGAGTCGTTACTTTTTCTGTTCATCTCTGACTTACATAACGAAAGGTATAAAATCGACAATGCCACATCTCCCAACAACCACCCTCTCTCTCTCTCTCTCTCTCTCTCTCTCCTATTCCCCATACTACTCGAGACCACCATCTCCTCTTCTCCTTATTCCCTCACCAGCCATAGAGTGGCCTCTCTCTCTCTCTCTCTCTCTCCCCCTCACCTCACGGCTCCATCATAGACCACTTCTCCCCTTACCCAGGCAGCGAGAGAGAGAGAGAGAGAGAGAGAGAGAGAGAGAGGGTGGTGGTTGTTGTAGGATACAAGGGATACTGGAATTATTCTGGAATAGCCTGGAACCTCCATGAAACCATACACCCCATATACACGATGGCTGGGCGAGGAGGAGGAGGAGGAGTGGCCGAGAGGGGACGGTTCCTCCCATTATTCCCCTCACTCTCCAGTCCATCTCTTTAGATTCGTTTTTCCCCTAATAAATGAATGTGTAAAAACTCTTGGAGCTGCCTGCTAGCTAGCGCTCCCCTCTCGTCCATAACCCCCCACCCCCTGGCCCCTTCAACTCCAAGGAACCACCACCATCCGTCCTAACTCAGGCCCCCTGGATAGCACCAGGGCTTTCCCCTTCGGCTCCTCTAACCCCTTCTACTACCCCAGGGGCTTCCGTCCCCCTTCCCCTTCGGCCTCCCCCGTTCCCACACCTTTCCTCAATAAGGGCTCCTCCAGCCCTTCCCCACTGGCGGCACCCCCACCCCCACCCTACCCCCTTTTTTTTCTGTTCCATGGACTGTCCCTCTCATATCCCGTTAGAGAGTCGACAATGCATGAAAACGTTGTGTGTGCTTTTGGAGTTATCCAGCTTTTACATTCAAGTTCTCCCCCTCTTCAAAGTGCCTTTTTATCATCTACTTCATTTTTTTTCTCTCTCTCTCTCTCACTCTCTCAATTCGTGGTTCTTCTTCCTTCCTCCCACTTCCTCCCGGTAGGAAAAATGGAACACGTTCGCTGGCAGAGGTACTTGTCAGTTGTGATAAAAAAAGAAAAAAAAAAGGCTAATAATACGAGGATGTTGATACAGTATAAGACCCTTTTTTCTTGGCGAAGGGTATTATTTCGTTGGTCACTACTAATAACTCAGCAGATTAATGGAAGAAGTAATCACTAATTACTTTATTTGCCTGTATCTTAATGCATACTGAGGCCAATGACTTCGGAGCTAACTGAAGTCAATACATTGTGCGATACTATCATTCTTTTAATGAACAATAATAATAATAATAATAATAATAATATAATAATAATAATAATAATAAAATAATAACATAATAATAATAATAATAATAATAATAATAATAATAATAATAATAATAATAATAATAATAATAATAATAATAATTATCTAGCTGATCTTGCTTAGAGCTCCAGTTCCATGTTTAATAATAATAATAATAAAAATAATAATAATAATAATAATAATAATAATAATAATAATAATAATAATAATAATAATAATAATAATAATAAAACTACTTGAGTTATTTTCCCCTAAGGATAAAGCTTTAACTAGTCAGCGATAGTCTTCCAAGAACGCTTCCAGTTGGTTATGAAAAAAAATAAATGAATAAATAAATAAATAAATAAATAAATAAACAGTTCTTAAAACATAAAACTCTGTAAATCGTGAAAATGTGGTTTACGAAAGACACTGACTACTGACGTGTTACTTCCTTAATAAAAAAAATAAGAAGGCTAAATTAAAGGCACACTAATTGTTTAGACTTACAAACCATAAAGACATCGACATTACAAACAACAAACGAAAACTTAGTATTACTTGAGAAAATTTATGAGTGCATATAGTGTATCCAAAGCATGAGATGCCACTAACATATTATCTTGTATAATCATCTTAATGAAGATGTTGTTTATAAAGATGCTCCACTTGGAAATAAAGCTGATAGTAAAAAAAATGTTCTGAAGGCAATTGCCACACATGAATTCATAGGCGATGAATGTGAAGTAACACGAATAATCGACAAAAATAATGAGTACCGTTAAATCTTAAGCAAATAAAGTTAATAAGTGAATAAACTAGGAAAATAAATAACCGTTGTATGACAATGACGAAGTATAACTTCGGCTTACTTACTAAAATTTTATGTAAAATGTATAATCTTAATCAGCACAGGTGATTCGCAACTTCAAACGACGTGAAATAAAATCAAAGCGCATATCAACGTCGAAATTATTAGTCAATAAAGCTTTTTCTAACTCTGGTTGATCGATTGATTGATTGATAGACTTTTGGCATGCATACCAAGCACTGGGGCAACTAAGGTCATTCGGGGCTGAGACGGAAATTAACAGTGAAAATGTTTGAAAGGTGTAACAAAAGACAAACCTCAACTGTCACGATAAGGTGGCCAGTAAGATAGAAGAAAGAGAATATGAACGGAGTTACAGTAAAAGATGAAAGCGGGTTGCAGCTAGGGGCCGAAGGGATGCTGCAAAGAACCTTAGGTAATGCCTACATTGCACTGAATGAGGTGCACTGGCGGCGCTAACCCACTACCGGGTGTTTCTAACTCTGGCAGACTTAAATGTATAGATATGCGGAAATCAGTTAATATACCTAAGTAGTATTAGCGGAATAGCTTACAGTCCTAGTTCTTGGTTAGTGGAGGCGTTTCATGACTCTAGCCGACTAAGTTAGAGAAAAAACTTGTTAACTAGTCTTCAGTATCAACTTGAACGTGTACATGATTTTTTTCAGGTTATACTAATATTAACGTTATTAATCCCTTTCGATGTCTAAGGTAAATCCGTATGATAGAAAATCGCAAAGAAATGCCTCAGTGATTACCGGATTTAAAAGCTGACATATTAGTTGTTCATAACCAATAATGTTCTCTCTCTCTCTCTCTCTCATTTAAAGTCCCTTCATAAATACTAGAACTGTCGTAAGTAAAATTAATTGTAGTGCCTATTTTATTCATATAAAAACATTCTTAAGAGTAATAAGTGTAATTTAAGAAATATACTTTTTTTTTTACTTAGACATTATCTGTAACGGTATCTTTTTACGAATACATTTCCCAATCGCCATTCGTCTCACTGTCTTTCAGTTTACAAATTTTTTTTTGTTTTTTTATAGTTTATAATCTTTATTAACATCACTTACAGCGACATCGGTCAGAATTAACACAGCAGCATTTAATACCTTTCAGAAGCCACAGAATTTTATGTTCTCGGAATTAATTTTCTTATTTTTATTGGCAACGCTTACTTCTTACACAATTATAATTAGCGCCTAGACGCTAATCTACGTCTTTTAAAAACATCTTCCATTTCCTATTAAACCACCTTCTATCTCTCTCTCTCATTTTAACAAGCTACGCTTACCGGTTTAACAGTTAAAATTAGTGCCCTAGACGCTAATCTGTCTTTTAAAGGAGGCTTCCATGTCCTATTAAAGAAGCTTTCTCTCTCTCTCTCTCATTTGAATAAGCTACGCTTACGGCTTTAACAATTAAAATTAGTACCCTGGACGCTAATCTGTCTTTTAGAAGGCAGCTTCCATATCCTTTTAAAGAAGCTTCCCTTTCTCTCTGTCTTTCTCTCTCTCTCTCATTTTAATAAGGAATTCTTACGGCTTTAACAATAAAAATTAGTACCCAAGACGCTAAAATGTCTTTTAAAGGCAGCTTCCATATCCTATTAAAGAAGCATTCCTCTCTCTCTCTCTCTATCTCTCTCTCTCTCTCTCTCTCTCAAAAGCAGCGTCCTTTGCCTATAATTAGCGTCTCTGAAAACTATTTGTCTCGAAAAATAAAAAAGTGGATTATTAGCGATCTGCGAGACGGCTCCCACCCTCGACCAGAGAGGATCATTTTGTTTGTGACTTCTCTCCATCAGCCGTAGAAGCAGATTGTTAGGAAATGTGTATAAATGGGGCCTGGTCTTCCCAAGAGGAGGCTTTTGTTTGCGTATCTTATTATTAGGCCACGAATAAAATTATTGGTAGGCTAAGCAAATGAATCCTAGACTTTCGTTTGTGGTTATTCTTCGCTGAAGAGAAATCACACTTTTTTCTTGAATTGTACGTTTTTCTTATTATTTTAAGAAACGAGACAAGACATGTATATAATACCTTGCTGATAAAGAATTACATTTAGAAATAAGACAAGACAGGCAATTACCATAATAAACGAAGAAGGATAAAAATTACATAAAGAATCATTTTGTTCTTGAATTTTACATTGATTGAATTATTTTCAGAAATGAGACAGGTAATATACCTTGCTGATAAAGAATTATATTAAGAAATAAGACAAGACATGCAATTACCGTAATAAAGAAAGAAGGATAAAAATTACAAAAAGAATAATTTTGTTTTTGAATTTTACGCTTGAATTATATTAGGAAACGAGACAAGACGGGTAGTTTACCTTGCTGATAAAGAATTATAATAAGAAATAAGACAAGACAGGCAATTGCCACAATAAAAAATTATAAGAATTGCATAATGAATCATTCATCATTTTGTTCTTGAATTTTACATTTATTGAATTATTTTAAGAAACGAGACAAGACAGGTAATTTACATTGCTGAATGCTGATAAAGAATTACATCAAGAAATAAGACAAGACAGGCAATTACCATAATAAACAAAGAAGAATAAAAATTACATAATGAATCACTAAGGCTTTCCATCATTCCATCGTCTTCACTTGATAAATTAGCCGTATTAAGTTATGTAGTATTCTTCAATTTTACGTCAAATTAAGTGTTTTATTTAATATCATTACATAATAAATTACATCCCCAGACTTTTTATAATAGCGTAACGCACAGATCTTTGAACAGGTAGGCCTAA
>NC_087218.1:47955371-47982871 GCF_015104395.2 Macrobrachium nipponense
AACTCAGCAAAACCTAACGAAACCTTTTGGACAACTGCCAATAAAAATGCCATCTGGCAACTATACGGTAATGCATGATGCCCCCTCACACAATGTTTTTACGGTTGGTTAGTATACCTACTAGAGAATCACCTCCCTGGTTTGTCCACTTTCATCTGTATTTTACGGTTTACTGTGATATTGTGATTATATCTTACTAATTCAAAAGATGTTATTGATATACTTCGAAGTCTGTCACCAATTGTAACACGTTACAATTTTCATCTAGTGACATTCGTAAACAATCTAGATAGTAGCTACACTATTAGCCATCTTAACCACTACCTACAATTGTGGTTTACGTCTATAATTGGATGCATATGCTATGAATAAACTTTTCCATGAATGACATTATAACGAACTTACGTTAAACAAACACTAGATACGAAATAAATATGTATCTTCAGTAGTGTAAACTGAATTGCCACCATAAGTCTAAGGCAACTAGACAACTCGTCATACAAACCTCTCTCTCTCTCTCTCTCTCTCTCTCTCTCTCTCTCGGTATTTTGTTTGTGACTGGTTTGTGCATCAACTAGAATCTTATTCCTTCTCCTGATCACAACAGTAGTTGTTAGGGAGTTTAAATGAGCCGTGTCATTTATGGGGTAAGAACTAGTGCAAAAGGTTCCTTCATTTCTTTGTAACATCACGTATACTCTTTCTGTGTCGTCGTAACTTATGCGTTAATTCTGTTAATGCAAAGCTGCCAAGTAATGTCGGTTATCGAAACAATGGCCATATGCAAGTCAATGATCGATAATCTTCGAAATTAGGTGCTAGAGTTTGTTTCCCTCATTTTCCATCTTTCCCACGGGAGTCGGTTGGCTTTTCCCGCCCATGTGTGACGTCATAAGAACCTAAATTACGGAGAGATTATTTCCCTTTTGTTTAGCGTACTTTCGATAACTATTATAAAGGACAGCTTTATTTCTGTCTCTATACAATTTATATATCAATTATTAGACATTTTGTGGGAGTAATCGTGCTTAATTTTTTAATTCAAACTTTAATTTCTTCACTGACTCCTCCCTAGGGATCTCTACTACAGTCAGTTTGCTAAAAAAAAAAAAAAAAAAAAAAAAAAAAAAAAAAGTGAAAATGAGTCTCTGTCTTGCCGTTCTTTTATGCAATGCTGTCCGTAACGACATTCTGGAAACGAAAAAGCATTTCCATACGTATATCAAAGCTGCAGTGATACGTTTCGTCAAGCTATTGACGGTGAACTTTTGAAGACAGTGAAAATCGAGGTGATCGAGACGCGGGTGAGATCGTATGTAGGAAGGTACTACTATACTTCCGCCCACAAGGTCTAAGTAGTCTCTTGTTCTTCCCTTGTGGCTACCAGACGACGTTCCAGCCGGAATCAAGTTACTTTGGCCGTAATGGGAAGTGTATTATTGTCAAGAGTAACTTGTTGAAAGATACGGTGAGGTTTTATTTTATTTATTTATATTTTTTACTTTTGTTCTGGTATACGGCGGAAAAGTGTATCTAGGCTACGTGCTTTACATGACTTATTTTGTTTTCATCTCTTCGTACAGATTACAGACTACTCTAATGATTTTTATAGACGCGTGATTTAAAAGAAAGTTAGGCCTGGTTTACTCGATCAGATTTACCTGTTAGTTCATCGAAACTAGCGTTAAAACTTAAGCGTGGGCGACAGTTTGTTTGGCGGAGTCAGTCCTCTCACCTGAACGGATGAACTGATGGGGTTAACCCAAAGTTCTTCAGACCGACTGACAGGTGACTGCATGTGGGTGCAATATCGCAGTCTTTGTATGTTGCATTTGCGTACTTACAGGACCCCATACGTTGAACGATTGTCTGTATCGTTCGATAAAACATTGTGTATGGTGTACTTAAGGGTAAGCAACGATTTCTCCTGGGAAGGATCGCAGCCGCTCGGACCAGAATGTGAATAAATCATGTTTAGGCCTAGTGCTTAAAATTGTTAGACCCTGCAGCGCTAATTGTAGAACGTTGTGAGTCCAAATCATTTAATAACAAAAATAATTATTTCCATGTCATATACAATTTGGGATAGGCCTAGGCCAGTGTCCTGCCTTTTCATGAAAGGTGTTATTAGCGAAAGCACTTCATAACTGAACCAGCCCCCATTCCTAATTTAAAATTACTCATTAATATTACGTGGGCGTAGACAGCTCTCTTTTATAGGCTATAAGTCTTTTAGGCCTTTTTGTTCTTTGCTAGTATGAAGTGAATAGCCGCGGCAGCTAGTCCTCAATGTATTGTATTCATATTTAATCATTTTTATCTATCCACATAATTTTTTTTTTCTTTTCAACTTTTATGAGCTCACATAATTTTTTGTCTAGTCAGTGAATTTTCCATCAATTCCTTTACATTCTTAGGTTATCAGATTCAATTATTAGGGTTACTCCTCAATGTATTGTAGTCATATTTAGTCATTTTCATCTATCCACATAATTTTTTTTTTAAATTTTCAACTTTTATCTGCTCACATCATTTTTTGTTAATTTTGTCAATTTTCCATCAATTTGACATTTTTAGTTTATCAGATTCAATTATTAGGATTACTCCTCAATGTATTGTATTTATATTTAATCATTCCTATCCACATAATTTTTTAAAATTTTCAACTGCTATCTGCTCACGTCATTTTTTTCTCAATTCAGTCAGTTTTTCATCAGTTCCTTCAAATTTTCGATTTACAATTCAATTATTAGGGTTACTCCTCAATGTATTGTATCCATATTTAATCATTTTTATCTATCCACATAGTTCTTTATAATTGCCAACTTTTATCTGCTCACATCACTTTTTGTCAATTCAGTTAATTTTTCATCAATTCTTTCACATTCTTAGATTCAATTTTGATTTACCATTTCTCCGACACATTTTCATTCATTCAAAGATGGCCGCGCGAGAGGCGTCAGAAAATAATAATAATAATAAAAAGCTTTCTTTCCCACCCCGAACACATTATCATTCACAGTCAGTCATTGTCCCTCACCCCCCCCCCAACCCCCCCCCACCCTTCTGTTTAGTCGCCCCCCTCCCCCACCAAACCTCTCCCCCTCCTCCATTCATTTCCCTTTACCTCGTTTCCCCTCACTCACGCCTTTTTAATCCTCCATCTTGGAACGCGACCCTCGTGTCCTGAGGGCGAGGTGATGGATTATGGGAAGAAAGGATTTGTAGGATGGAGTGGAAGAGAAGAAGAAGAAGAGAGCGAGAGAGAGAGAGAGAGAGAGAGAGAGAAAGAAGAGCGATTTGTATCAGGTTGTTAGACTATAAGGACTGAGAGAAAGCGAGAGATTTGTGTGAGGTTGTTAGAGTATAAGGATTAAGAGAGAGATAGAAGGAAAGATTTGTATGTTGTTAAAATATAAGGAGAGAGAGAGAGAGAGAGAGAGTGTGTGTGTGTGGTTTCGTAGAGGAAAACTCTACAGGAGGGAAAAACTGATAGAGACAGATAAACGTAACTACAGAGAGAGAGAAAGGAATAAGAAGATAGACCGAGAAGAGAAAAAACCGAGAGACAGAAAGAGAGATAATGAAATTATATATATATATATATATATATATATATATATATATATATATATACTATAGAGATATACAGAGAGAGAGAGAGAGAAACCTGGAACTAAATATCGAAGGAAAGAGAGCGAGAGACGTTGATGGACAGAAACCGATAACCGTAGAAAGAGAGAGAGATTGAAAGCGAAAGAGAGTGAGAGAGAGAGACATCTAGAGACAGATTCGATAGACATCGAAAGATACAGATATGTAACGAAAGGGTGAGAGAGAGAAAGAGAGATTGAAAGGGAAAGAGAGAGAGAGAGAGAGAGAGAGGACAATTTCGATAACCATCGAGACAAACAGATATCTAACGAAGGAACGAGAGAGATAAAAAGAGACAGCGAGAGACGAATTCGATAACCGTCGAAGGATACAGATACCAATCGAAAGAGAGAGTGAGTGAGCGAGGGAGAGAGAGAGAGAGATTGAGAGAAAGAGACGGAGAGAGAGAGAGAGAGAGTGAGAGAAAGAGACGGAGAGAGAGAGAGCTAAGACGTCTTGTCAGTATTAATAAGACCCCGGCGAGATGGTCCTCATCTCGTGTTGACCCAAGCTGCCAAGGAAATAATGCAAACAAACTGTTGTTATTGTATCTGGTCTTGCCATTTCCTGGCGGAGGGATGAACTTGTCGCCTGTGCGTGGCATCGCTGAGGAGGAGGAGGTAGAGAGGAGTAGGAGGAGGAAGAGGGAAGGATCCTGTTCGAAGGAGTTACACACAGTAGGAGCTCACACAGGATAGTGGTGGTGGTGCCTCTTGTAAAGGACAAATGGGTCTCGCGCCTTGTTTAGTTTAGTTTGGTATTATAGTAGGACTCACACACACACAAACCTACCATCACCAATCCTTCGCCCCCCCCCCTTACCCCTTACCCCTCACACCACAACACTCTAGGAGATACACACAGTCACACGTATGTCGTTGCTGAAGTGGTTAGGTCTCTCTCTCTCTCTCTCTGTATAAACCTAAGAGGGCTCCAAAGATAGAGATGGAGAGAGGGAAAGAGAGAGAAGTTATAGGAAAAGGTGACACATTGATGAATAACGATAAAAACAGTTTTTGGCTTTTATATTGCTGTTGTTTATGTTACTGTTCCATGAAGAGCGTCTTTGACTAATTCTTCACATCTTGCATAAGAAATTTTTCCAGCAATAATTTACAAGATCAAGAACATTAATTAATTATCCAAGTATGGCTTGGTAAGACTGTACTAAGGTTTCAGGATAAGTTTTCCCTTAGACTGAAGAGGATAAACAGTAAAGTATCTCTCTGTAAAAATTAAGTGGTAACTAAAGAAGATGCAAGCTTAAATTCGCAGTGTTCTCCAAAGATGTGTCTAAACATCCTCCTTTAACCGAAGAGCATTACTCGATTCGGGAAACTAAAAGGAGAAGCATCGCTCAATTCGGGAAACTAAAAGGAGAAGCATTACTCGATTCGGGAAACTAAAAGGAGAAGCATCGCTCGATTCGGGAAACTAATAGGAGAAGCATTACTCGATTCGGGAAACTAAAAGGAGAAGCATTACTCGATTCGGGAAACTAAAAGGAGAAGCATTACTCGATTCGGGAATCTAAAAGGAGAAGCATCGCTTGATTTGCGAAACTAAAAGGAGAAGCATTGCTTGATTCGCGAAACTAAAAGGAGAAGCATCCCTCGATTCGGGAAACTAAAAGGAGAAGCATTACTTGATTCGGGAAACTAATAGGAGAAGCATTACTCGATTCGGGAAACTAAAAGGAGAAGCATTACTCGATTCGGGAAACTAAAAGGAGAAGCATTACTCGATTCGGGAAACTAAAAGGAGAAGCATTACTCGATTCGGGAAACTAAAAGGAGAAGCATTACTCGATTCGGGAATCTAAAAGGAGAAGCATTACTCGATTCGGGAAACTAAAAGGAGAAGCAATACTCGATTCGGGAAACTAAAAGGAGAAGCATTACTCGATTCGGGAAACTAAAAGGAGAAGCAATACTCGATTCGGGAATCTAAAAGGAGAAGCATCGCTTGATTCGCGAAACTAAAAGGAGAAGCATTACTTGATTTGGGAAACTAAAAGGAGAAGCATTACTCGATTCGGGAAACTAAAAGGAGAAGCATTACTCGATTCGGGAAACTAAGAGGAGAAGCATTACTCGAATCGGGAAACTAAAAGGAGAAGCATTACTCGATTCGGGAAACTAAAAGGAGAAGCATTGCTCGATTCGGGAAACTAAAAGGAGAAGCATTACTCGATTCGGGAAACTAAAAAGAGAAGCATTGCTCGATTCGGGAATCTAAAAGGAGAAGCATCGCTCGATTCGGGAATCTAAAAGTAGAAGCATTACTCGATTCGGGAAACTAAAAAGAGAAGCATTGCTCGATTAGGGAATCTAAAAGGAGAAGCATTACTCGATTCGGGAAACTAAAAAGAGAAGCATTGCTCGATTCGGGAAACTAAAAGGAGAAGCATTGCTCGATTCGGGAACTAAAAGGAGAAGCATTGCTCGATTCGGGAAACTAAAAGGAGAAGCATTGCTCGATTCGGGAAACTAAAAGGAGAAGCATCGCTCGATTCGGGAAAATAAAAGGAGAAGCATTGCTCGATTCGGGAAACTAAAAGGAGAAGCATCGCTTGTTTTCGGGAATAGGGTAAAATAAAAAGAAGCATTGCTCGATTCGGGAAACTAAAAGGAGAAGCATTGCTCGATTCGGGAAAATAAAAGGAGAAGCATTGCTCGATTCGGGAAACTAAAAGGAGAAGCATTACTCGATTCGGGAAAATAAAAGGAGAAGCATTGCTCGATTCGGGAAACTAAAAGGAGAAGCATCGCTCGTTTCGGGAAAAGTTAAAAGGAGAAGCATTTGCTACCGATTCGGGTAAACTAAAAGGAAAGAAGCATTGCTCGCAATTCGGGAAACTAAAGGAGGAAGCAATCGCTCGATTTCGGGAAACTAAAAGGTGAGAAGCATTACTCGATTCGGGAAACTAAAAAGGAAGAAGCATTGCTCGATTCGGGACGGAATCTAAAAGCAAGGAGAAGCATCGCTCGAGTTCGGGAATCTAAAAAGGAGAAGCATTACTCATTTGTCGGGAAACTAAAAGAAGAAAGCAATTGCTCGATTCGGGAATTCTAAAGCAAAGGATAACAGTCCATTACTCGATTCGGGAAACTGAAAAGAGAAGCATTGCTCGATTCGGGAAACTAAAAGGAGAAAGCATTGCTCGATTCGGAAACTAAAAAGGAGAAGCATTGCTCGATTCGGGAAAATAAAAGGAGAAGCATTGCTCGATTCGGGAAACTAAAAGGAGAAGCATTGCTCGATTCGGGAAACTAAAAGGAGAAGCATCGCTCGATTCGGGAAACAAAAAGGAGAAGCATTACTCGATTCGGGAAACAAAAAGGAGAAGCATTGCTCGATTCGGGGAACTAAAAGGAGAAGCATTACTCGATTCGGGAAACAAAAAGGAGAAGCATTACTCGATTCGGGAAACTAAAAGGAGAAGCATTACTCGATTCGGGAAACAAAAAGGAGAAGCATTGCTCGACTTCGGAAACAAAAAGGAGAAGATTGCTTCGATTTTTCGGAAACAAAAGGAGAAGCATTACTCGATTCGGAAACTAAAAGGAGAAGCTTTGCTGGGATTGGGCAAAACTAAAAAAGAAGGGGAAGAAAGCATTGCTGGATTGGGAAAACTAAAAGCAGAAGCATTACTCGATTCGGGAAACTAAAAGGAGAAGCATTGCTGGATTGGGAAAACTAAAAGGAGAAGCATTGCTCGATTCGGGAAACTAACTAGAAAGGCCATAGATTTTCATCCTCTTTACGTTGAAGGGGAAGAACTGCAAATATGTATTCCTCCTCAGGTATTCATAGAATGTGCTGCTGAAGGGGTATCGCTCGAAAAACCACCGGCTGCCCCTTACGTACTGAGAATCGGAATTATGGATGGTGCTGGACTCAAAGATTTTGAAGTAATGGATGCTGCGTCCTAGTCATCTGGAAGATAATCTTTCATGGATTGATACCTACATTATAGCTCTGGAGTGGCTGCTCATTAGAGAAAGAGCGCCTCAATGGCGTGGTCGGTTTGGTCTTGTCCTGCTACCTTGGTGGCCGCGAGTTCAATTCCCGGGCATTCCATTGAGGGGTCAGAGATGTGTATTTCTGTTGATAGAAGTTCACTCTCGACGTGGTTCGGAAGTCGCGCAAAGCCGTTGGTCCCGTTGCTGAATAACCACTTTTGGTTCCATTCAACGTAAAAACACAAAACAAACAAACAAACACACATAAGAGAAAGACCCCCGGAGAAGGGTAGTGCCGTCAGTGTACCTCATGCGGTGCACTGTAGGTATTACTTAAAAGTTCTTTGCAGCGTACCCTTCGGCCCCTAGCTGTAACCCCTGTCATTCCCTTTACTGTACCTCTGTTGATATTCTCTTTCTACCACCATCCCTTCCACCCTCTTCTAACAGTTGGTTCATTGTGCAGCTGCGAGGTTTTCCTCCTGTTACACCTTTCAGACCTTTTTACTGCCGATTTCCGTTTCAGCGCTGAATGGCCTCATAGGTCCCAGCACTTGGTCTTTAATGTAAATCGTCTATTCTATGATAATCTGTACTCAGGGAGTGCAAACGGTCAATTTTAAGTCAAGGGATAAAGGGTTTTTCCAGGGTGGGGTTTTTTTTTTTATTTCCCTCATAAAACCCCGTCAAGTCTTTCGGAAAGCCTTTGGGAATTATCAATAGATAAACTAAGAAAGCGTTTCAAAGTACCTGAAATAACACTTTATTTTTTATACATTTATTAATTATGACGTCGTTATTACTAAAATAAAAGCATTTTGACACCGAATGTGTGGTACTGTCCGCATTTGATGGTTCAGAGATCAACGCAAAACATAGGGAATGTGCGAGCATTCTTTTATGTCTAAACCGGTAAATGAATTACTGACCACACAATCAATTCACTTGGAGCAAAATTATCATCAGTGCTTTCTTAATGAATGAAGTTAAACATTATAAACATACATACACACACACACACACACACCACACACATATATATATATATATATATATATATATATATATTATATATATATATCTATATATATATATATATATATATATATAGCTTAGTGCCAGGAGTCAATCCATATTGATAACCATCAATGAAGGGAAGAGGACACACACAGATGTACATGTTGTCTTTATTGCAACGTTTCGTAATTATCAAGTTAATTACATCATCAGGCTGTTAAAATGAAAAATAAAATTTCCTAGTAAATTGTAAAAACAAAACTAAAAATTAAAATTCAGAAGCAAAAGCTAAAAAAAGTTATTCTTACAAGTGTACAAAATATACACATTAAAATTAAGGAAGATTAAATTATTTAAAAGGACATACATTAAAATGAAAGATAAATGAACATAAAACAAGCAAAAATTGACAAAAGACTGAAAGCAGCAGTGAACAGTTACAGAACAAAGAAGTTAAGGACCGACCTAGAGGATGTAATTAACTTGATAAAATTACGAAACGTTGCAATAAAGACAGCATGTACATCTGCTTGTGTCCTCTTCCCTTCATTGGTGGTGGTTATTTATAATATATATATATATATATATATATAAAAATTATATATATATATAATATATTATATAATATTTATATATATATATATATATATTATATATATATATAATATTTATATATATATAATATACACGTATACTACAATCAAATGTACAATCTTAAAAACTCTTCCTCAATATTTGTTCATTCATGAAACATTTCAAGGTTAATATCGTTACCGAGGAAAATATCCATCGCATGAAGAAATATTCATCGCATGAGGAAATATTCATTGTGGCTTTTCCCCCTGAAGTGAAATACGTTCTGTGTATTTTCTAATCATATTTTTACGCCTAATTCAGAATTGAAAAATTATAAGATATGCCATTTGACTCTTGGATTATTTTTGTGATCAAGCGAGTGAGCGACAGGGAGAGAAAGAGAGAGAGAGAGTGGGAGAGAGAAAGGAGTTGGTCGTTCAACTGCCGTAATACAAAAAATATTGTTTCCTGCGTTATTTCACAGAGAGAGAGAGGGGGGGGGGAGTGGGAAATAGTGTCGAACGCCATATATAATGTAGTATCATTTTAGAAAAGAGAGAGTAGTATATATGTGCATAAAATCTATGTAGTATCATTTTAGAGTAAGAGAGAGAAAGTAGTATATATGTCGAACCCCATAATCTATGTAGTATCATTTTAGAGAGAGAGAGAGAAAGTAGTATGTCAACGCCATATTCTATGTAGTATCATTTTAGAGTGAGAGAGAGAGAGAGAAAGAAAGTAGCAAATCAAACGCTATGTTCTATGTAGTATCATTTTAGAGTGAGAGAGAGAAAGTAGCAAATCAAACGCCATATTCTATGTCGTATCATTTTAGAGTGAGAGAGAGAAAGTAGTATGTTGAACGCCATGTTCCATGTAGTATCAGTTTAGAGAGAGAGAGAGCGCGCGGTGAGGCGTGAGTAATTCCAGGGCGTATATGCATGTGTGTATGTTTGTATGTGTGTGTGAAATATTGAGCGAGAGAGAGAGACCAGGCGTCCATCCTGGACCCCGGGTGCATAATTGAGTAGTAATGGAGCGGCGATGGAGCTGCAGTGGCCAAACAGGAGTAAGAGTACCTCTCTCTCGCTCTCTCTCTCTCTCTCTCTCTCTCTCTATCTATCTATCTATCTATCTATCTATCTATCTCTGTGTGTGTGAATGTGTGTATGTGTGAAACTGCATTAAATATATTATTTTTCGTCAAAAGAGGAATAAGTCTCTCTCTCTCTCTCTCTCTCTCTATCTCTCATCTCGTCTCTACTCTCTCTCTCTCTCTCTCTGAACAATAATAAATATGTTACTCCGTCCTACTGGAGAGGCATAAAATGAATCCGTCCTTCTCTCTCTCTCTCTCTCTCTCTCTCTCTCTCTCTCTCTCTCTCTATATATATATATATATATATATATATATATATATATATAGAATATATATATATATATTACATATATATATACTATATATATATATATATATATATATATATATATATATTATATATATATATATATATATATATATATCTTTCTTAAAAAAACAATTTTAGATGGTACTACAGAATAAGAATAGAATTAACTACGTTACTCTGGATATATATATCAAACTCTCTCTCTCTCTCTCTCTCTCTCTCTCTCTCTCTCTCTCTCTCTCTCTCTCTCTCTCTCTCTCTCGATCCCCTTTTAAGGTGATTTATCAAAGAGGTTTTTCCTCCTTAGGGCAAATAAATTGTATCGGAGTAACAAAAAAAAATTTCTCAAATACTACAGTTTATTTGTTTATTTATTTATTGTTTTACTTATTTTTTTTTAATTTTTACTTTTGCAGTTCCAGGACTTTTCTTCAGCTTCTTAAACACGTTCACCTTTACAATAATTTGCGTAACCTTTCTTAACGTTCTTGTGTAATTGCTCAGAAATGGAAATGTTAGCCATGACATAACTGAAGTATATTGTGATGGTTGGACTGATAAACTTATTGCTTTACAAGCGCGGAGAATTTATTTATACTCGTAGGAGATGTAAAGTGGAAATCACGAAGATGAATTTTCGCTTCCTTGGAGAGTAAGCCTACACACTACTTTTTTGTTATTGTCGTTGTTGGGGGAGTAGGAAAACCCTATGGAAAACCCTAAAAGGGTCCGAAAAAGATGTTTGTCGTCGAGGTAAACATACAGGAATTTTAGGATATGATATTTGTGATTTATCTATTAGAATAAAAATGTGAAACATGAATAATGCACGGGTTAAGTAGTAAAGGAAATTATTTCATATGAAATACAGCATATTCATTTTAATTTTCGTTGGTGAAACGAGGCTCTATTTGACCATAGATTTTAGCATGTTTTAATTTATTTGGTGTACTGAATTTAGGCTATGTTTCTGTTCGATTATTTTGTCTCCACTTACAACTGAGAGTATGTGAACGTGGAAGTCGCATCACGCCTTGTTGTGGCGTAGAAAGCCCAGTACATATTTTGCCGTCAAGGTCATTAGAGGCTTTTTTTTTATTTTCTATTTATTTTTCAGCATTATCTAACCATTGATATATTCTATTACTGCTTATTCGTTCCTATTTTCTTTTTATTTGAGGGACGGCGCAATCTCGAGATGGGGTTAGTTATGTATTTACGATTTTTATCTTTGAAGTGTTTTCTTTTTTTATTTATTAATCTATCTTTAAATATTTATTTATTTATTTTTAAGGGGTGGCGAGTCTTGAATCTGGGGTAGGGGAGGCGGAAGTTCTTGGGAAAGTAGGGATGAAACACCCCCCGGAAACCCCAACCCACCCTGTCCCCAGACACTAAAAACCTCATCCCCTCCCTACTTTCCCATGGTAGGGATTTCCTCCCCCAATCCCCATCCATTCCCCTTCCCCTAGTAGGGATACCTTACCAAACCCCATACGATAAAGTGTTGACAGGCCAACCCACAACCCTCCCCCGACTCAACCTCCACCCTTCCCCCACTCTCAACCCCATTCCATCCTCCCCTCCCATAGTAGAGATCATCTCCCATAACCCCATCCGGTAGAGACAGCCTGGCGACCCCACCCGGTCCCCGGCAAAGCCCAACACACAGACGTACACACACACACACATTGGGATTGGAAGGACATGTTTTGTTTCGGAGATTCGAAAACGTCTGATTTCCCCCCACGTATTTTTCCCAGCCCGAACAAAATGACGGACGGCGACGATGGGAATTCTTATGATTGTTTTGGGGGCCTTTTTGTCAAATTGTTGATTCGTTGAGGCGACCAGAAATCAAATGTTGAAATTCAGTTTTCAGATTCTGGAAGAATTCCTCTTTTTTTTTTTTTTTTTTCCTTCATTGCCACGACGGAGGAGATTTTTGGCCTTATTTGTTTCTGGTGTGGGATTTTAAGATATATATATATATATATATATATGTATATATATATATATATGTATATATATATATATATATATATGTATATATATATAAAATGTGTGTGTATGTATGTTTGTATATATACATATATATATATATATATATATATATTATATATATATATATATATATATATATATATATATATATATATATACACTACATACATTTGGAGTTACAGAGGTATTTTAATTTAATATTTATCAAAATAAACACCGTGCTATTGTGGCGAAGGTTTTTACAAATATATAAACACACTTATATATGTATTTAAATATAAATGCATGTATATCTACATATACATACATACATATATAAACCTATATAAATATATGTGCATATGTATCAATATATATAAATCATATATATATATATATGAATATATATATATATATATATATATATATATATATATATATATATATTCATACGTATATACAAACATATATATATATATATATACGTGTGTGTGTGTGTGTGTTTATGTATTTATAAAAAAAAAACCTTCGTCACAGTTAAGAAATGGGAAATAGGCACAAATGTGAGGCTGGTATGGTACTGCGTTTATTACCCATTAAGCTAAAATATATCCCGAAATCTTTAGCAAACGAAGAATCGATAAAATGATGTACTTAAAAATGTGGATATGATTTTAGACGCATGCATAATGGAGAGAGAGGGAGAGGGATAGACACAGTTCGGCCGTAGTCAATTATGCATTATTAAACTAAGCACAGCAGTAGTGCCCCGGCAGAATATTCAGACGGTGTCAGTAGAGGGCGAAAGCTTGTGTGATAGCCATTGATTTTTATTAAGAGAGAGGAAGAGAAAAACGGCTGTATTTTAGTTTTATCTCTTTTTCTAGCTTTGAATAGTATTTTAATTTTGAATAGTGTCTTATTTACAATTTGCAGATAGCCGCTTCATAGCTGGAAATGTGTGTGTGTGTGTGTGTGTAGAGAGAGAGAGAGAGAGAGAGAGAGAGAACAGAATTAGAGGAGAGATGAGTTGAATCTTTGGCCAAGCACTGGAACCTATGAAGTCATTCAGCGCTGAAATGGAAATTGACAGTAAAAGTTTTGAAAGGTGCAACAGGAGGAAAACCTCGCAGTTGCACTATGAATCAAGTGTTAGGAGAGGGTGGAAAGTAAGATGGAAGAAAGAGAATATGAAAGGAGGTACAGTAAAAGGAACGAAAGTGGTTGCAGCTACGGGCCGAACAGAATTAGGACCATGATTTGAAAGACTGAATAGAAAATGTGTTTTTTTTTTTCATTTTTTATGTTTATTGATATTTTACACGATTGATCTTATTTCTGTTGCATAACCACAGGTTATATTTGAGAGAGAGAGAGAGAGAGAGAGAGAGAGAGAGAGAGAGAGAGAGAGAGAGAGAGAGAGAGAGAGAGAGAGAGAGAGAGAGAAGAGAGAAGCACCACTAATGACTTGAACAGAAAATATCTTAAAGACGCATTTTCAGTTTCTCATATATTTATCCATATTTTTGAACGATACTTTATGCAACTGACCTTTTTCATAAGACGGAAATAATAATGAGAGAGAGACAAGTTTACGGGGGAGAACAGCTATCAATAATAATCAGAGACGTAAATAAATCATTTGAAACAACAGTGAATGAAGGGCTCTCATACATTTAAACCGTCTGTTTCGTAACGCATCTCTATCTTGTCAGAAGCATCATATCCAGAGCCCCACTCGAAACTGACGAGGGTTATTGACGTTAGTCTCCACCTCCGTCCCTAACAAATTTATATTTATTGAAAAGTCCCCTTGTGTGGAGAAAAACATCTGAATGTATTTAATTCTTTACGATTAACGGGTTACAATACTGATGAACCAAGCTCATGATAAAGAAACTTCACTTTGTTCCATAAAAAGAAAAATCTAAATGATTTATTTTTCTGATTGTCGTCAGTTCACCCCATTCGGTGCAATGTAGGCAGTACTTAAGGTTCTCTGCAGCGTGCCTTAAGCCCCTAGCTGCAGCCGCTTTCATTCCTTTTACTGTGTCTCCTTTCATATTCTCTTTCTTCCATCTTACTCTCCACCCTCTTCTAACGCTTGATTCATAGTGCAACTGCTTTGAGGTTTTCCTCCTGTTACAGCTTTCAAACCTTTTCCTGTCAATTTCCATTTCAGCGCTGAATGACCTCATAGGTCCCAGTGCTTGGCCTGTGGCCTAAATTCTATATTCAATTAAATTCAGTGAAAAGGGAGAGTTTGAGTGGTTGAACAGCAAGATGTGAGAAAGGGCCAAAAGTGGGCGCAGCTGGAGGCCGAAGGAACGCTGCAAACAACATTTAGCAATGCTTACAGTGCACCGCCAGAGATGCACTGACGGCACTAACCATCTGCGTGGATTTTCTTCGTTGTAAAACATTTCAACCCGTTTATATATAATTTGTATTTATTTTAGCAATGAGATAAGCATCTACAGCTGCGCTTTGAGACTTTTCACTCTCTCTCTCTCTCTCTCTCTCTCTCTCTCTCTCTCTATCTCTATAATATTATATCATATATATATATATATTATATACTCTCTATATATATATATATATATATATATATATATATATATATATATATATATATATATACATATGTATACTGAAGCCATATATTCCACATGTATTTTCATACGGACATCTACACTCATATACAACATTTTTCATCAATGTGATTGCCATGATTTTTTGACATAATTGTGCTTCGTTGGATGTCCCCCTTATCTTGTGTGCAAATATGCATAGTCTCTCTCTCTCTCTCTCTCTCTCTCTCTCTCTCTCTCTCTCTCTCTCTCGTCACCACATCTCCCGCATCTCCTTTTCCTCCTTCTCCGGGTCCTTCCCAGACATTATTGGCTTCATCGCTGTAATAAGATGAGTATAAATAAACCCGGGAATATGTAATGACGCTAATTTCAACCTACGGCCACACGGGCACAAAGACGCCTTTTGCAACTCTATAACAATGTCGCTGCTTCTTGACATTAAATAACGGCGAAGAGGATCCTATGCGCTCCTCCGTTATTTATTTATCAATGATTTTCTTGATTTTTTGTTGGTGGGAGTTTCAGCTGTCGAGTTTCGTTAGATTTTTTTTTCTTTTACCGTTTTACCTCTTATTTTCTATGCTTTAGACTTCGTTACGTCGATATGTGCAATAATGGAGGTTATAATCCTTATAGTTTTACGTAGATCTTTGCAATGATGGAAGTTAAATCGCTATAGTGTTACGTAGATCTTTGCGATGATGGAGGTGCAGTCGTTATAGCGTTATGTAGAACTTTGCAATGAAGGAAGTTACAATAGTGATACGTAGATCTTTGCAATGAGGGAGGCTGTAACCGTTATAGTGTTATGTAGATCTTTGCAATGATGGAGGTTATAATCGTTCTGGTGTTACGTAGATCTTTGCAATGATGGAGGTTATTATCGTTATAGTGTTGCGTAGATCTTTGCAATGACGGAGGTTATAATCATTATGGTGTTACGTAGATCTTTGCAATGATGGAGGTTATAATCGTTATAGTGCTACATAGAACTTTGCAATGATGGAAGTTACAATAAATGTTGCGTAGATCTTTGCAATGATGGAAGTTACAATCATTATGGTGTTACGTAGATCTTTGGAATGATGGAAGTTACAATCATTATGGTGTTACGTAGATCTTTGCAATAATGGAGGTTGTAATCGTTAAGGTGTTACATATATCTTTGTAATGATGGAATTTATAATCATTATAGTATTACTTATATCTTTGCAATGATAGAAGTTATAATCGTTATAGTGTTACGTAGATCTTTGCAATGATGGAGGTTATAATCGTTATAGTGTTACGTAGATCTTTGCAATGATGGAAGTTATAATCGTTATAAGTGATTACGGTAGATCTTTGCCAATGATGGAAGGTTATAATCGTTTACTTAGTGTTAACATAGAATCTTTGCAATGATGGAGGTTACAATCGTTATAGTGTTACGTAGATCTCTGCAATGATGGAGGTTATAATCGTTATAGTGTTACGTATATCTTTGCAATGATGGAGGTTATAATCGTTATGGTGTTACGTAGATCTTTGCAATGATGGAGGTTATAATCGTTATAGTGTTACGTAGATCTTTGCAATGATAGAAGTTATAATCGTTATAGTGTTACATAGATCTTTGCAATGATGGAAGTTACAATCGTTATAGTGTTACGTAGATTTTTGCAGTGATGGAGGTTATAATCGTTATGGTGTTACGTAGATCTTTGTAATGATGGAGGCTGTAATCGTTATAGCGTTATGTAGATCTTTGCCATGATGGAAGTTGTAATCATTATGGTGTTACGTAGATCTCTGCAATGATGTAGGTTATAATCGTTAAAGTGTTGCGTAGATCTTTGCCATGATGGAGGTTATAATCGTTACAATATTACGTAGATCTTTGTAATGATGGAAGTTACAATCGTTATATTGTTATGTAGATCTTTGCAATGATGGAGGTTGTAATCGTTATAGTGTTACGCAGATCTTTGCAGTGATGGAAGTTACAATCGCTATAGTATTACATAGATCTTTGCAATGATGGAAGTTAAATCGGTATAATGTTAGGTAGATCTTTGCAATGGTTGAAGTTACAATCGTTATAGTGTTACGTAGATCTTTGTAATGATGGAGGTTATAATCGTTATAGTGTTACGTAGATCTTTGCAATGATGTAGGTTGTAATCGTTAAGGTGTTACATATATCTTTGTAATGATGGAATTTATAATCATTATAGTATTACTTATATCTTTGCAATGATAGAAGTTATAATCATAGATCTTTGGAATGATGGAAGTTGTAATCGTTATAGTGTTACGTAGATCTTTGCAATGATGAAGTTACAATCGTTACAGTATTGTGTAGATCTTTGCAATGATGGAAGTTAAAATCGCTATAGTATTACATAGATCTTTGCAATGATGGAGGTTATAATCGTTATGGTGTTACGTAGATCTTTGCAATGATGGAAGTTACAATTGTTATAGTGTTACGTAGATCTTTTCAATGATGGAGGTTGTAGTCGGTATAGCGTTATGTATATCTTTGCAATGATGAAACTTTTACTGTCCCTCTGATATACAGTGAAAATACTGATTTTTTTTTAGCTTTTTTTTCTGTTACACCTGTACATTCCAGCTGCTGTTGTTACTCTATTATGTTTCTTCAAACTCATCTGACTCTACATTGTTCACCTACAAAGTCCCAGATACATTTTGCATTTTTTTCCTATTTATTAAATTCCTCAAAATTACGTGAATGATAATCGATAATTATACAAAAAATTTTATATAGCCATACATACATACATACATACATACATGCATACATACATACATACATACATATATATATATATATATATATATATATATATATATATATATATATATATATATATATATATATATATATATATATATGTGTGTGTGTGTGTGTGTGTGTGTGTATAAATATATATATATATATATATATATATATATATATATATTATATATATATATATATGTATATAAACTATGAATTCCGTTTGCATAAAGAACTGTAAAACTTTTTAGGAAGCATTTATATGATTTCTATGAATAGAAGTTTATATACATATGTATACATAAATATCGTTGTCAAATTCAAACCGCTATCAATATCAGCTCCTAAATTCAAATTCAGTTTCAAATTGAAATTTTCATTCCTACGCAATTATTTATAATTACATGGATTCCATACCTTTTAAAAAATTACAAAGATAAAATCTTACTTAACACAAAAAAAGTCTATGGTAGAAATAGTTTCATCTGTTTCATAACAGGTAATAGTTGTGTTCATCTTGCTGTCTACCAGTTCCTTAATCTAACTGATCCTCCATATATCTCCACAATTATCATTTTTCTTTAGTAACTGCTTAATATTTCTCGCAGTAGTCTTGTTATGTAACAAATCCGCAGCGTTCTCGTTTTCCAAGCTTAATATGCGAAAGGTTTTCAGTGCGGTTAATATCTGGTAGTTCCATTAATAAGTCAAATTAGTAAAGAAACTAAACAAAGCTTTTAAAGAAACATAAAAATAAACAAACATCATCGTTCAAAATCCATTTAAATCTCAGAGACAGACGATCTGTGGTCACCATCCTCCAACCAGACAGATCCTTATGGGACCCTCGATCGCGTCATCCTGGGCAATGAGACCGCGGCGAATCCTACGACAATGAGGAATCCTTCCTCCAGTGTGTCCTCACTCAGAGGGTCAATGGCTGTGATGACCCCTGTAGCTGCTAAAGCCACCGTGAAGGGGATGTTTACCTTCGAGTCTTTAAAAAGACAGGGGGATCACTCTTTCGACTAGCATTGAGGTCACTTAAAAATCTATTTATTTTTTTTCTTATTTTCCTGGGATGGAAGGGTACCGAGACGTTTGAAATTAATTATGATATATTAGAAATAAACTATCGTGATTGTAATAAGCTACCAAATATCCAGAGTAGAATATTATGTCGAGTTGGTGTGATTTCGTTCGCAAATGTCTGAATTTTTTCATGTAACTGTTTCGTGCACTTGAAGTACAAACTCTAGATTAAGCCAAATTTCGGTATGAAGATAAAGATATCTTGACTTTTAATATAACAGAAATATAAAAACAGACAGACAGATAGATAGACAGATAGAAAGAGTTAGAATCTCGTAGTCACAACAGGTATATGAGACACATCGCCAAGAAAACGTATCCCAATATGAAATACAAATTCTCTTACAAAAAGTTTACCGTTGTGCACTCAAAATTAAAGAAAAAAGAATCTTATTTGCAGATCTATATGCACCAATAAATACTACTAACACTAAATCATCTTGCAATGTACCCAGCGGTCAGTGGGAATAAAAGAAATAAAAATAATAAAAGAAACTTGTACCTTCGCCAGCGGTCACTTTGCTACCCCATTTGACGGACACGCGCTGTCCACGGGCTCCCGATATCGAGCCATTGCCTGACCAGATCGAGCTGACCGGACGTTGCACAAAAGATTCGTTTGTTTGGGGAAAGGGTCTTAGATTGAGCTGGCTGCCCGTTGCAAAAGGAACTACTTTTGGTTCGGTGTTGGGAGAAGCATCAGGTAATCAGGATTTGACAGGCGGCAACTGGCCACGAATTTCGGGATAATGGCTCTCATGACGCGTGCTGTCTCGGTCACTTAACTTGGCATTTTTGTTGTTGTATTTATATTTTCAAGTTTTCCCATTTTTCCAAGCTCATTTTTGGTGATGAATAATTTTCATTTCATTTCTAAGGATATTCTCCACCAGAGATAGCCACTGAAATTGTACTTAGCTATTGTTAACATTTAATCATCTGATGTCTACAAGTACATTTCTTGGCGTTCTTTAGTAAATCTATTATTTTATTTACCTTCAATTAATGTTTTAAGCTTAAATCCTGAAAGCTTGACCACTACCAATACGATCAATATTACGACACATGCTGTAAATCTGTAAATCGATACATACGTAACATTTGACACGCGTCAGAACAATTACGCTACGAACACCAGCAGCCTCCCTCGACCTTCCAAGGCTTAAACCAAAAGTAATTGTTGTGTTATTCAAACAACTGTCGACAGAACGAGAGAACAACGCCCCGAGCCGAAAGGAAACAAAAGGGGGCTGGTTTCTGCTAAACCACACGTAATGGAATCCTCGAATTTCTCGCTCTCACATCGCTTTACCAGTCGGTCACTCGTGAGAGGCAAAAAAAGGTAAATAGAAATGACCAACCTTATGCGTATTTCCAAAAGGGTCCCGACGAGGAACCACCTTGACCAACACCACCCTTTTTGCACTCACTTCGCGTGCCCTATTCACGTGCCCATTCAGTCCTTATACGGTTGACTGGTCCGATCAGCTGACCATCGCTGGACAAGAACTCTCTATAGGTGTCTGCACGGGCAGGAGGAGACTGGCTGACCAGTTGCCCCAGCGTGAGGTCCAGTGTAATGTTTCTTTCTTTCTTTATTTATTTTTTGTTTGGTTAAAAGGGGAATAAAAAGCCATCTTGGATTCCCCAAATGCATTCGCGCGCCCTTCGTCAATTCTACTGTTAAAACAAAAAGGTTATTTTCATAAATAAGTGATCAGTTTAATGTTGATTTGGTGAGGTTATTTTCTCTTCACGTCTGAACATAAATAAAGGTCCGTTTTTATTCGTTTCATTGGCATTGTTTGTGTAGCGGCATTATTTAACCGCGGCCACCGTTTGGGATCGTTTTACCAAAAAGCTAATGGGCATTTGGCTATGTGCAATTATTGTTATTGTTGTTATTGTCATCATGGATGTTCTTGTTGTTATTTCTTAACGGAACTTGGAAGAGGCACCTCTTCTAAGTATAATATTTATAATTTCTCCTATTATAACTATTATTATCATGCTGTTCGTACGAGCGTTTGCTATCACTACTCTTTGGAAACCATGACAAACTTGGTTTTACTTCAAGTATCTACTTTTTCATAATAATAATAATAATAATAATAATAATAATTAATAATAACATAATAATAATAAAATAATAATAATAATTAATTAAAATAATAAAATAATAATAATAATAATAATAAAACTTCTCATGGTAACTGAAATCTGAAAAAATGATACTCAAAAACTTACTCTTGTATTTTATGTTACTTTTCCAATTATTATCTCATGTGCTTTAGTTCATTTTATTCCCGTTTCCAAAAACGTTTTCATATTTTTTTCGCTATGATAATGATATTTATATAATTCAATCTTACTCAATCTTAATTTTAAAAGTGGTTTCTAAACACAGAAAGAAATTGTTTTGCCACGGAATGAAAGCCAGATATCCTTTGTACTGCTAACATGAAATCAACTTCTGGTGTAGATCTGACCTGAGACAACATTGAAGAAAATAATAAACTAAAGAATTAAGTTATTGAATGGAAATGCTAGTCAAGATGTACTTGGAGATTGTGGATAAAAAGTTCTTCAGATTTTTATAGCCTTTCGGTAGCTTTAGATGTTTGTTCATTTTAGCATGGATTTAGGCAGATCATTATTATATATATATATATATATATATATATATATATATATATAAATATATTATATATATATATTTATTTATATATAGAATATATAATATATATATATATATATATATACTCTTAAAAAAATCACAGTAGATGCACGTGACTTCATTAAATAAAGCGAATACCACAGGAAAATGATACGCAGAAATCAAAGCGCTTTCCATCTTTACTGTCCCTATAGTAAAGACGAAAGCGCTTGGATTTCTGCCATTTTCCTGTGGTACCTATTCGCTTTTAAATATACTATATATATATATATATATATATATATATATAGATATATATATATATATATATATATGTATAATATATATATATTATATATATATATATATATATATCTACATACATATATAATAATACACACACACATATATATATATATATATATATATAAAATAAATATATATATATATATATATATATATGCCTACAGACACATATAATATGTATATATATATATATTATATATATATATATATATATATATATATATGTGTGTGTGTGTGTGTGTGTGTGTGTGTGTGTGTGTGAAGCGTAAATTAAGTGAAATTATTTCTATAATGAAGATAAATAACTTTATTAGACTATATACTACCTGAAGCATCCTACACAGTCCCACTGCTCATAGAAGTCCATCCTTCGATTGAAGATGTTCTCAAAAGATCAACTAAAAAATAAAAAATAAAAAAAAGGAAAAAAAGTAGAAACTGGGTCACTTACCTTATCATTTACCTTGAATGCATTACATGCACACTCATCTCTGCAGACTGTGAATAGGAATAAGGCATTCTTGCATATTTGCTTTCTTCTGATAACAGCCTTATAAGCAAGCGGCGTGTTTACCTCCTCCAAACTAGATGATGGGTGCATATAAACACATGTAGTTTGCATATACTCATATTCTGAAGATTCTAGAAAGAAAGCGTTACAGTAGCAGGTAACTAGATTCTATTTGCAAATTCTTCTGTTTATCCGTTGTAACACTTGTCAAAATAATCAAAGGAGTTTACAATAGATTCACATCAACCGTGCATTTGATGTTCTAGGCTTGTCCCTTACGACGCTCCTGATTGGCTGTTGATAAGCCAATCACAGAGCTGGAAACTCTCAGTCTCTCTCGAGAGAGTTCACATAGGCAGGATGCATGTTCCACCTCTCCTGGGGGATACTTTTGAAAGACGTATCACTCAGGAGAGGTGGAACATACATCCTACCCATGTGAACTCTCTCGAGAGAGACTGAGAGTTTCCAGCACTATGATTGGCTTATCAGCAGCCAATCAGGAGCGCCGTAAGGGACTGGCCTAGATATCCAACGCACGGTTGATGTGAATCTGCTATAGTACACAGACCTTGGTATCTTTAATCTAAGAATGGAGGTTAATGGGCATAGGTATCTAAAAAAAGAAGTGAAAAAAATAAATTCAAAGGCGATTTCCAGTGTACTGTGCTCAGAGGAAAAGTGCGTATAAAGGCCGTCCGTTCCAGAGGCTTTGCGGTCAAGGACGAGGTCCTGATCTCTTCAGATTAATCTTCTGTAACAGCTCCTGAGGATGCTCAGACTCTCGGCGAAATCTGAAATCACACAAATCAATAATATCACAAAATCTGGAATCACACAAATCAATAATATTCACAAAATCGGAAATCACAACCCAACAATATCCATGTCATTAAAGGAAGATAGCAGAGTTTAAATGCTGACAAATACCCTGAAAACAATTTATATTTCTAATTTGTCTGGTCCTGTTTTTTCTTGGATTGTATCCAAGTTAAGGTTTTAAATAAATGATATATATGTATAATATATACTATCTATATATATCTCATTCAATATTCTATACTATTATAATAAATTAATATATATACTTGTAAACATATGTATATATGTGTGTGTGTGGTAATATTATTATTATGTATGTATATATAAACGTATATATATCATATATATATATATATATATATATATATATATATATACAATATTTCATTGTTATGATTCTGTTGTGTGACCTGCAGTATCGTTATTCAGAATTCGTGTCGGAATGTCAGTGTATAATATTTCCTTCTATTTGTAAATACCCAAATGCTTCTGGACAAGTTAACAGTTGAAAGTTGTCTACTTCTTTTTGAGCAGCTAGGACTTCCAAATTTATTCAACCATTATCGTGACCATGAAGACATCAGCCTCCTGACCATCCAACTTCTTGTTGCTTTCTTTCTCTCTTTTTCGTTTCGTTTCTGTCCCTCTTTTATCCGTCTCCTTTCTCTTTCCGTGTCGGAGGCTGAGCGATGATGATGATGATAATTCCCCTCACCCGTCTCTCGATAAGACCTCGAGAACCTGAAACAACCGCAGCCAACCAACCTGCACAAAGGACCTCACAGTCGTGAGACGCCCTTTGCAACGCGATATACATATTCCCTCGCATAGGGCGGCGGCGGCGGCGAAGGAGACTCCCCCTCCCCTCCCTCTCCCTCCCTCACCCCCTACACCCGCACCGCCTAGTCGCATCGGCTCGTGACCTCTCGTATTTTCATTGCATTTAGCTCCTGCTTATGAGGTCCTTTGACGTATCTGTGTGGCGGAAGGAGGTGTTAGCATCCAAAGGAATACGTGTCTGCCTGGCTGGAGGTGACGTATTTGTCTTAGCAAATGTTATCATATAACGGTTTATGTTATCCAAGGCACTTTGCCTGCCTCTTCTTCCACCTCCTCCTCCTCCTCTTCTTCTTCTTCTGTTTCGCCTCTTCCTCCTCTTTCTCCTCTTTCTCCTCCTCCTCCTCCTCCTCCGCCTCTTCGTCAGACTATTTCTCCAGAATAACGTCTCCCGGCGCAGGTGTGCTTATCCGCATTGGTATACCTACACAGAAGGTTTAGTTCCCCGGAATGTGTTTGTGGGAGTGGCTGAGTAAGTGTTCGTTTGTTTGTTTGTTTGTGTGTGTTTAAGTCTTACCTTCTCCTTCCTTTTTTTTTATAACGATTTTCCGTATCTTTATTTCGTTATGGCCTCCAGATACCCTCATCTCTCTTTCAATTGCAAACTCATGAAGTTCATAGTATTTTCCATCTGAATTATTTCCTAGAAGTAAATGAATAAATAAATATGTAATATTCACTTCATTATCTTCACCGCCATAAAAAATAAAAAAAAAATACTGAAAAAACCAAAGTTTGGCATTCGCTGCTTGTAGTGAATATCTTTGAGTTGTTAAAACTACGATGTAGATAAATATTAAAATGGAATTCTAAAATTTAAGAACAATAAAAATTCCACGTAAACTACTTTAATAGAACATGTTCCAGAGTCCATGTCAATCAGACAGTCCTTGATATAAATGATCTAATTTCTCGTTTATGCCACAAATTACGGTAAATTAATACTATCACGACTTCGTTTAAAATCACGTGCAATACATTGCAAATTTTTATGTAAGGAAAAAGATTGAAACTAGGGTATTGAAGGGTTGGGAGGCTCTGGGGTTGGAAGGTGTGGTCCGGGTGGTACCTGGAAGCAATGGTTTTAGTGACTGCACAGGTGATGGTACCACTGAAACTGGTGGTTGTAGGATTCTGGGGCCTCACAGCGAAGAGCAACGTGGATCCAATTATCCAAGGATGCAAAATAAACAGGTTTGCCAAAGGGGCGAGTAAGGGCAGAGAGAGAGAGAGAGAGAGAGAGAGACCAACGTTGGGGAAGGGGTGAGGAGGAGGAGAGAGGGTAGTTCAGTTAGGGAGAAACATGAGTCTTAAGGGTGTGGTATAGACCCCTGGGATGATGAGGAGGAAGGGAGAGTGAGAGAGGAGAAGGTTGAGGCAATTCCTTCTTCTCCACCATCTCCTCCTCCTCCTCCTCCTCCTCCCCCCTCACACACCCCTCACATCTAATAAAGACCTTCCGTTCTGTGCTATTGGAATAGTCTCTTCCCCCTCCCAAAACCTAATTAATAGCGCTCGTGCAAATTCTGTGTTTGACACTTAATAAACAATCACCGATATATACCTGTTTGCGGGGGGAGGGGTGTGCCGTTCTTCGGCGCTTCCTCCAACGCCCCGATTTTTTTTTGGTTTCAGCCTCCTCTCTCTCTCTCTCTCTCTCTCTCTCTCTCTCTCTCTCTCTTTCAAAGTCGATGTGGGAAAATGCTTTCACTGTCACTCTTCATACAGCTATACGATTACAATGCTACCTTTATCATTATCAGAACTACTTCCATCTTTACGATGGTTACTACTACTACTACTTACTACTACTGCTGCTGCTGCTTTTCAGACTATCACTAGGACTGACACTCCTAATACTATGTCTATAATTTAGATATATATAGATCGAATTACAAAAGAAATACAATGACCATAACTGTTGCCATTGCTACTATCATTTCTGCTCGTTTTAAAAGTTTGAAATCTATTTGTATCTGCAACTAACGCTACGGCAGTCTAATTACTAAACATTATTATTATTATTATTATTATTATATTATTATTATTATTATTATTATTATTATTATTTACAAGAGATTAACAATAAATAGGAACTACAACCAGGTTTTAATTTATGTTTATTGTGTTAATATTTAAAAGGTAAAAAAGAATACAAATTATCATTTCATGGTTATTGCCGTGGATTTTTTTTGCCATTTGCTCTGTTTATATATTTAATATAAAAAAGGAATGCAAATTAACATTATCATTTAACCGTCATTGCAGTGAGTTATTATATTTTTATGCCATAAACGAGAACATTGAAGTTTCAACTTCTCAACCCAAAGGTTAATTAGCACCTATTCAGGAAACTTATCAAATGTACTTTTTATCGTAACCTGCTGTTATTCTGATTAATTTTGGATCTCCGGAAATATGTGTTCTGTGCATTGCTGGTGTATTTCTTTACTATTAAATCGTCTTTCCCTCTCTGGATTTTCTTCTGGTGCGTTGATTGCTGCTTAACAGGTATTATTTGTCATTATACATGTTTTTTATCTATATATATATATATATATATATATATATATATATATATATATATATATATATATATATATTATTATATATATTATGATGATGCGAAGGGATTTGTGTGCGAAACGTTTTTTCATAATAAACTATGGCCTTCTATTGAGGTATCATGGTACCCCTTGAAGTATTGTTATCTTGACCGTCTTGGAATACTCTATATTTAAAATATATATATATATATATATATATATATAATATATATATATATATATATATATATATATATATATATTAGTACATTTTATATATATACATACATACTATAATATATATATATATATATATATATATATATATATATATATATATATATATATATATATATATATTATATATCATACGCACATGTATGAACAAAGTTACAGCCCCGAAGGAAAATTGAAACACTGGAGATGCTAGGTACTTTCGTCTTATTACCAAGACATATATATACACATGTATTATATATATTCATATATATACATATATGTATGTATATATATGTACTGCATATATATGCATACACAAAATGCATGTATAATGAGAAATGAGCGTGATGATATTAATAAGAACAGAGATAGGAGGAGTTTCTGCAGGTGATGTCAATGTGAGAGGCATTTACGGAATTAATAAAAGCTGAATTAAATCAATGAAGCAAGAACTTATTGACCAGAGAGATCTCATTCCATTGAGGCACTATTTAGATGTCAAGGTTAGAATTTCATTTTTAAGTA
>NC_087218.1:47987871-48002871 GCF_015104395.2 Macrobrachium nipponense
CTCCTCTCACCTCCGTCCTGACCAACAGGACGCTGCAAGTCGAGGCAAACACGCGCGTCAGGGTTTGTCGCTTGTCAATAATATTTCCTTTTGGATGCTGGGAGCTTGTGACGCTCTGATAAAACGCAACACTGAGTGACGGCCGGGCAGCGCGGGGCGGGTCTTCCCGCGCGCCCCCTCCTCGCCGATTGGCCGGCCCGGGCTAAGGGGGCGTGGCTCACGACAGCCGTGGGTGGGCGGGGCTTCCATTTTCCGTCTCGCACGCCGGGGTCAGGTCTGCCAACCTCGCCCTGATTAGCCGTGTATATACATTTATATTTAGTTTATTATTCATGCTGTTGACTCGGAGGCAACCCTTTGTTTGTCGATGTTGTTGTTAGATAAGGCGGCTGCGTGTCCGGAGGTTATCGCCCGCCCGCCCGTCCGCCCGCCCGCCCGCCCTCCCGCCCACTTTGGAGGCCGCGACAGCGCGCGAGCCAGCGACGTTGACACCCTTGCAAATGCCCCCCGCATCTTTTTGGCGCCCAATTTTGCTCTGTCCAAACAAACGCTGTCACTCTTGGCGGAAAAGCATCTCGAGGAAAGACAACCCTGGTGTGTGTGTGTGTGTGTGTGTGTGTGTGTGGCACGAGGAGAGTGAGAGAGAGAGAGTGAGTGAGAGGAACTCATTCCCATCCTCCCATTTGCAATGGCAGTTCAGGTCTTCAAGAAAAAAAGAAAAAAAAGAAAGGCCGTTAGAAATAAAACCTCAATTAGACCCCACCCGAAATCTAGTCGTGTGTGAAAGAGAGAGAGAGAGAGAGAGAGAGAGTGTGTGTGTGTGTGTATGCGCGTGTGGACTTAGCTACTTCCAAACCTGAAACGCCCTTTCTCTTTCTCTCTCTCTCTCTCTCTCTCTCCTCCTCCTCCTCATCTTAATCATCATCATCATCATCATCATCATCAACCTCACCATCGCCTCTTGGGCCTCAAACCAGGCACTGGCCCCCTCCGGCCATGGGCAAACATCACCAACACCGAAAATTTTCTCGAAACTTACCAAATATTTGAACTCATTCTCTTTATTTTCCTGTGGAAATTGAATGTCCTTCATTCACTCAGCAAGGTAGAAAATTAAGAGGGGACGCTTCAGGAGTTGAAGTGTGGCGGCAGTGAAAGTCTTTCTATGTGTGTCTGTGTGTGTGTCTGTGTGTGTGTGTGTATGTGTGGCAACCACCTTGCAGTGCAGTGGAGATGAGAGGACGACAGACAGACAGACAGACAGACTCACGCACAGACAGACACTGATTGGTGTGTCTCTGTGATGCCTCCCATCAAACACATCCATGGAGGCAAGGCACGGCAGGACTTGGTACAGAGAAAGAGAAAGAGAGAGAGAGAAAAATAGGAGACAAGAAGAGGGAACTAAAACCAGAAGGAAAAAGTGGAACCGAACAGGCACAAAGAAGGGAGAAGAAACAAAGAAAGCGAGAGAGAAAAGGAAAGTTGAAAAGAAAAAAAAAATTATGGAACGGAGGTGTTAGAAATGAAGGCTGAGGCGATGGTGACTTGTGTCTTGTGTGTCGTGTGTGTGTGTGTGTGTGTGTGTGTCTACACAGTGCCACCACTCATCAGAACAACTGTACTTTCTCTCTCTCTCTCTCTCTCTCTCTCTCTCTCTCTCTCTCATCGAGTGATCAATGAACAAGTATCCCTAAGGCATTTTGTGGCAGGGGGTTTCCATACGTTATCAAAACACCAACTCTTCAAATTTTTCTCCAGTGAACCATTTTGTGGGTTGTGGTGGAGGAGGGGATGGATGGATGGACAGTGCCCCCTCCCCACCCCAACCCCCCAACCCCCCCGGTAGGGGTGGAAGAGGAGGAGGTGGCCAAGACGAAAGAGAGGACATTCCAAGAATAGAGTAACAATGGAGTGCGAAAAAACTTTTATAATTTCTTGTCGGAAAACAAAGGCCACGTGATCAATAAACTGTTCGGTGATGATGTCCGATACATTCTTACGTATGTGGTTTTTCTTATGCATGTTATGTGCTGTTATTGATATACATGCATACGTAGACGTACACATATAAATAATGTATACGCGTATACATAAAGTATATATCATTGTGAGTTTTAGTGAATGTATGTGAGGTCACATAAATCTTATGTATTGGCCTATGATATATATACTACTACTTATGACTTTATCATGCATATGCACATGTGTGTGTATACATCTATATGTATTATAGTTCTTGTTTGTGTACCCATATATAATGGTATGCGTACGTGTATTTCATAAGTATTATAGATGATGCAACTCTTTTTTTATTATGTATTCTTAGAAATACTTATGTATTTTTTATGTGTACGTAAACAAAACTGATATATCTATATGTATACGTATATAGTATATATTCATATCAATTATATATTTACATGTATATGATATATATATATAAGTCATATCACATTTCCGTGATTCATATACATATATCGAGCTACAATGTCCTTTAATATCTAATTCCGCTCTACCTCGGAATTAATATATTTTCATATATGCCTTAACCGAAGGGGAATTTTTTTCTCGATAATAGACTTGCCTGGACCGGGGCGCGAACCCACGGTAAAGCTTCACTGACGTTTCTGGATTTGAAAGGCTCCGTGGGTTCGTGCCCCGGTCCAGGCAAGTCTATTATCGAGAAAAAAATTCCCCATTCGGTTAAGCATATATGAAAATATATTAATTCCGAGGTAGAGGCGAATTAGATATTAAAGGACATTGTAGCTCGATATATATATATGATATATATATATATATATATATATATATATATATATATATATATATATATATATGATATATATATATATATATATAAATAAATATATATATTTATATATATGTGTGTGTGTGTGTGTGTGTGTGTGTGTGTGTGTGTGTGTGTGATCATATATATTATAGTTGGTTAATTGGTGATCGTGTGAATATTTGACAAAAATGAATTGTATACCTTTCTGATTTTGCCTTCTAAAGAAAAATAGACTCATAGTGCAGATCTTATATATTTACCAGTGAATGTAATATAGCGCACCGTATCAGTAAATAAGGTATAGTCAGCCCTCTTCAGTCAGTGCTATTGAGTTACGAAAGCCTTTTATCCAAAGGTCGGTCAATGATACCACATTTATTCAACTATGAATCAACTTTAATGTTTACTAATGCGTTTGTAAGTCTATATTATGGCAAGTTTCTGAAATAATATATTAAGAGTGGTATGGGTACTCTCTCTCTCTCTCTCTCTCTCTCTCTCTCTCCTGTCTCAGGCGCAAGCGTATATCTATAAATGTGTATAGATCTATGGGAATGTATGCGCATACACGCATACATATCATATCACTGATTATCTTTTATTTACAGAAGGTCTTCCTGTACTTTGCCTTTCACTTCTTTTTCAATCAAAATGATTATTATTAGGTTTTTTATCTCAGTCATCCTATTCGACTGGGTGGTATATATTATAGTGTGGGGTTCCGGATTTCATCCTGCCTCCTTAGGAGTCCATCACTTTTCTCACTATGTGTGCCATTTCTAGTAGCGCACTCTTCTGCATGAGTCCTGGAGCTACTTCGGCATCTAGTTTTTTTCCAGGTTTCCTTTCCAGGGATCTTGGCATCGTGCCTAGTGCTCCTAAAGTTATGGGTACAATTTCCACTGGCATATCCCATAACCTTTTATTTTTAGGTCTTGATGCTTATAAAATTTCAATCTATTGCTTGGTATTATTATTATTATTATTATTATTATTATTATTATTATTATTATTATTGAATACAATAAGAATAATTTACTTTTAATACTATTTCTGAACCAGACGATCTCGTACCATGCAATCACCAACAAGTTCAATGTCCATTGCCAACATTATACAAATACCAGATGCAAATACCATTCGAAAGGTTTGCCAGTCATACGAAGGTGATAATAAAGATTAATGTCATGTGCTTCAGTACTTTTGTACTCTTTTATTTGGGAATATCATTGTCTGGGTACCCTTATCATGAAGGTTTAATTCATTTAGGATGTGGGTTCCTTGTTGCCCAAACACTGACAATTCGAACTGGACCAGTGTCTGATGAATCCGGGTTGGCCATCTTTAACAAGTGTTATGTCTTTTGTGAGCCTCTATTGTGGTCAATGTTGTCTTGGTGTCTGTAGTTATGCGTGGTACTCGTTTTGAAAAAAAGTCAAAAATTTCACTTTGCGATTTTGCTACAACGTTTCACTGGAAGCTAATTATTTTCGTCGCAGTAAATTGCAATTCTTTCTGGAAGCTGATGATTTTATGTTTAAGAGATCATTTGTGAATTAATTTACTTTGTTTATTTATTTTATTAAACTTCTCACACGATAGATCCCTGAAAAGGAACCTGGAAAAACTAGATGCCGAATTAGCTCCAGGACTCACGCAGAAGAATGTGCTCCTAGAAACAGCGCACATAGTGAGACAAATGATGGACTCCTAAGGAGCATATAGGCGTAACTAGGAGTCTATTAATGGCGGGTGGGTGGGGGTGGGGGCACAGCTGAATATTGGGGGTGGGGCCGCACTGGGCATGCACAAATTATAATGCTCATTCTTTTTTCTTTAAGTCATATGGAAAGATATTAAGGTTGTTTTAAATATTTATGCCTAACAATTTGTGAATCACGTTTTCATATAAAAGAAAGAAAATTGATTTATTTCTTACACTTAATATAGTAAAACTCGACTTTTATTCTTATGAAAAAAAAAAACAGCCAAACTACTTGATTTATAAAACTTTAACATTATTTAATAATAATAATATAATAATAAAATAATAATAATAATAATAATATAAAAAATAAAATAAATAATAATAATAAACTTGAAAACCAAAAAAAATATGATAATAACAATGATAATAATATGAAAATTAAGCTTAGGCTTGTACTACAAGCTTCATGAACTCAAAATAGGGGGAGTACCAGTTTCAGATGGGGGGGGGGGGAGGCCGGGCGCACATGGCCCCTATGCAGCACCCCCCCGTTACGCCTATGCTAGGAGGTAGGATGCAACCCGGAACCCCACACCATAAAACCACCCAGTCAGTCGAATAGGATGACTGTGATAGACCAAATGATAATATTAATAATATCCTTTAATTCAGCCCTGAGCCAAAGGAGAGAGACAATACAATACATTAGTTTTCGTGTTATAACTGTTAAACAAAGCTGTAGTTCCTCGTTGGACGAGTGGATTTCGCGCTCGGCTACCAATCCCCGGGGGTCCGAAGTTCGAATCTCGGCTCGGCCAACTAGGAATCGGAGGAATTTATTTCTGGTGATAGAAATTCATTTCTCGATATAATGTGGTTCGGATCCCACAATAAGCTGTAGGTCCCGTTGCTAGGTGACCAAATGGTTCCTAGCCACGTAAAAATATCTAATCCTTCGGGCCAGTCTTAGGAGAGCTGTTAATCAGCTTAGTGGTCTGGTAAAACTAAGATATACTTAATTTAAACAAAACTGTCACTCCACAACTCATTTTATAAGTGATTTTCTGCTTAGTAATAATTTTGGATGACATTTTCAATTGATTTTCTTCTTCTTTACTTTTTCTTAGTGAAACAGTTCACCGAACTGTCTCTGTACTTATTAGCCTATAAGCCAAAATGCCATGAATAATTGAATTAGATATGCATTGACCTATGTTGCATCTGCTTTTAAGATATTGTATGTTGGTAAATGCTCTAAGAATGTAATATTTGACTAAATCTTCGAGTTGGTTATGATCTTAATCGCGAAATAATGTTACGAAAAATAGTTACTTGACTTAGAAGGGAAAATGGCAAAGACACCTTCATTACATTCTCACGGGTCCTCTGTGCGAATTGAAGGTATAGTTATTGCATATGTCAGTTTATGCTTTAAGAATATAATACTTTGTCTAAATCTTGAGTGAATTATTAGTCTTTAATGTTTTAAGAATATAATACTTTGTCTAAATCTTGAGTCAATTATTAGTCTTTAAGGTAGAATAATATTACTGGTAATACCTACGCGTTTTATATCAAGGAATATCTGCGTGACTTAATATTACGGGTCGTCTGTTCAAACTGGAGGAACTTATAAGTCACTCGTCTAAGAGATGAAAATAAGAATGGAGGGACTTGGAGGAAGAGGAGGAGGAGGAGGAGGAGAGACGGTGGGAGTGGCGTGAAGTGAATGATGAAGTGAGGATGAAGTGGCGTGTTGTGTCAGGGAGGTGGATTTGCGGGTGTTTGTGAGCCGGTATCCGGATGCGGATGTTGTATCCGGGTGTTTGTCATCGTTCATCCCCTTTGCATTTACCGCTGCTGCAAGACGCTCTGATGTGGTTGCTGCTGCTCCTGTGGTCTGCTTCTGTCACTCTGCTCTGCGTCCTCTGCATCTTCTGCTGCTGTTTCTGTTTCTGCTGCTTCTACTTCTGCTGGTTCTGCTGCTGCTGGTCCTGCTTCTGCTTCTACTTCTGCTGCATCTGCTTCTGCTGCATTTGTTTCTGCTTCTGCAGTTTCTGCATCTGCTGCTTCTGCTGTTTCTGCTTCTTCTGCTATTGCTTCTACTTCTGCTACATCTGCTTCTGCTGCATCTGCTTCTGCTGTTTCTGCTGCTTCTGCTATTGCTTCTACTTCTGCTGCATCTGCTTCTGCTTCTGCTGCATCTGTTTCTGCTGCATCTGCTTCTGCTGTTTCTGCTGCTTCTGCTATTGCTTCTACTTCTGCTTATGCTGCATCTGCTTCTGCTTCTACTTCTGCTGTTTCTGCTGCAGCTGCTTCTGTTGTTTCTGCTGCTGCATCTGCTGCTTTTACTGCATCTGTTTTTGCTCCTTCTTCTTCTGCTGCATCTGTTTCTATTATTTCTGTTTTTGCTGTTTCTGCTGCTTCTGCTGCCCCTGCTGTTTCTGCTTCTGCGCATCTACTTCTGCCGCTGCTGCTTCTGCTGCATGTGCTTATGCTGTTTCTGCTTCTTCTGCATCTGCTTCTGCTGCATCTGCTTCTGCTTCTGTTCTGCTGTTTCTGCTTCTGCTGCATCTGCTTCTCGCTCTGTTTTCTGCTTCCTCTGCACTCTTCTGCTGCATCTGCTTCTGTTTCTGTTATCTGCTTCTTCTGCTCTGTTCTGCTGTTTCTGCTGCATCTGCTCTGCTCTGCTTATTCTCTGTGGCAGTAAGGTCGACTGAGGTCAGCTGGGGTTACAGAGAGAGAGAGAGAGAGAGAGTACCAGTTGTGGGTGGTGGGGAGGAGGAGGAAGGGAGGGGGGGGAATGGAGACTTAACTCATGCAAACACTCCAGTGGCGTTCGAATCTCACTCCCAAATGGATAATTCATAGCTGGAGGAGTCCTCCAAAATCCTGTCTATATCCTACGTAGGACATCCTCTGCACGTCGTACACACTCCTTTATGCATAAATACTGGCGGGGGGAGAATACTTGGTATACATACGTATAAATCTCTCTCTCTCTCTCTCTCTCTCTCTCTCTATCTCAGGGTATACAGTTTGGTTGTCTTTCATTTGCGATCAACACAATGGCCGTGTTTTGGTTATCCGGCGTTCATGGAGGCCTAGTCTTAATCTCTTATTTTCGTTTCTCTCTCTCTCTCTCTCTCTCTCTCTCTCTCGTCACTTTGTATGAGTTCAAGTGCTCGCCTTTATGTTGTGAACTTAATCCTTAATATCAAGCTGTTTTGGATACTCTCTCTCTCTCTCTCTCTCTCTCTCTCTCTCCTCTCTCTCTCTCTCTCTCATTTTGTTTATGTTTACTTAATCCAATCATCATGGTTTCGATCCTAATAAATAACAAGGCTGTATTCTATCGGTTAATCTCTCTCGTCGTCTCTTCTCTCGTCTCTCTCTCTCTCCCTTTTAAAAAATCTTCCTTTCCTCCCCTTCTCTCTCCCTCTCTCTTTCACTTTTCGTATGTGTTTCAAGTGCTCGCCTTTATGTTGTGAACTTAATCCTTCATATCAAGCTGTTTTGGATGCTCTCTCTCTCTCTCTCTCCTCATTTTGTTTATGTTTACTTAATCATCATCATGTTTCGATCCTAATAACAAGCTGTATCGGTTAATCTCTCTCTCTCTCTGTCTCTGTCTCTCTCTCTCTCTCTCTCTCTCTCTCCTCGCCGCTTAGTGGCGAACTCCCACTCATTTATCAAGAGTGTGTAGAGCGGAGACGAACAGTTGCCTTTCCAGGAATAATCACTAATCACTGTCATTCCCAATCACTTGTAGCTTTGCCATTAATTAATCATAATCCTAAGAGTAGGAATCGGGAGTAGGAATCGGGAATTTCGTGGAGACATGCGTACGCTTGCGAGGTCTTGCTTCGGTAACACACTGGTTTTTTTGTGGAATGCTATAGAGAGAGAGAGAGAGAGGAGAGAGAATATTTTTTGTAGTTGTATATTATAAATTTTTGCAAAGACAGAGAGGGAATATTCTTATTATAGATGTATATTATATGTTTTTACAGACAGGGAAAGAAAATATGTTTTTATATATGTATATTATGTATTTTTACAAAGAGAGAGAGAGAAAGAGAGAGAGAATATTTGATGTATATTATATAGTTTTGCAGAGAGAGAAGAAAAGAGATATTTTTTAATAAGATATAAAATTTTTATATGTATATTAAAGATTCAGAGAGAGAGAAAGAGAGAGAGAATATTTGAAGTATATTATATAGTTTTGCAGAGAGAGAGAAAGAGAATATTTGTAATAGATGTATATTATATATTTTTTACAAAGAGAGAGAGAGAGAGAGAGAGAGAGAGAGAGAGAGAGAGAGAGAGAGAGAGAGAGAATATTTTTATAGAAGTATCTTATATAGTTTTAAGAAAGATAACAAGGGATAAGGAGAGAGAAAGAGAGAGAGAGAAAGAGACAAAACATTTTCATAGATGTATATTAAATACCTTTAAGGAGAGAGAGAGAGAGATAGAGAAAGAGAGAGAGAGAGAGAGAGTTCAAACTCAAATTTGTATTTCCATCAATTAACATAACGCTTTTACGAATTGTTTTCTTATGGATTTTTAGCATACTTTTGCAGTGTAAAGACAGAGAGAGAGAGAGAGAGAGGAGAGAGAGAGAGAGAGAGAGAGAGAGTTCTGATCTTTACTTCCAATTTACATCAATTATTTGCATACAATTAAGCAATATTTACTGCAGCCACATTCAAATTAAACGTTTACGAAAAACACCAGTTCTTAACTCCGACCACTTTTGTATATATAGCTTATTTATGTGTATGTATGTATGTATGTATGTATGTATGTATGTATGTATGTATGTATGTATGTATGTATGTATGTATGTATGTATGTATGTATGTATACATACACACTCGTATATCGTGCTGTAAACCGTATATATACGACATCATTATCTGTAAAATGATCTTACAAGAGAGTTAAAATGTTCCAACACCTCGATACCTTATTACTTGTATATTGTGAACATATCAGGATGATATGTTCACAATATACAATTCATTTAAAATGAGAGAGAGAGATGAGACGAGGGAGAGATGGGAGGAAGAACGAGAGAGAGAGAGAGAGAGAGAGAGAGAGAGAGAGAGAGAGAAGATTGCAACACCGTCTATACCGTAAATTTTGCGTGTTATTTTTATCCTTTCAGTGTGTTGGTGTGATAATTTATTATGGTAAACAAACAGCAATTCGCTTCCTTGTTTACGTAAACGCTTATCATACGTATGTATTTATCCTTTATCAGAGCCTCGATCCTTATATTTTCCATTTCTTTGCATTATATATTTGTTGACTCACTTTATTATTTATTCTGTAATATTTATTTATCGTTAATGCATTCGTGTTATGTATTTGGTCTCACATTTTATTACTTATTTCGTAATATTTATTGATATTTTATTTATTTGCATTATATATTTGGTCACTCATTTTATTCCTGATTTTGTAATATTTACGTATCTATATATAATTTATTTGCATTATATATTTGGTCACTCATTTTATCACTTATTTTCTTATATTCATTTATCTTTACATATTTCACCTTCCTATCTATATATTTTTAGATTACCCTTTTACTGTTTATATCACCCAATGAGGACACCGAAGTGTCAATGTGTCTTTCTTGTGCTGAAAAGTTGACTTCACCAAGGTCCTTCAAATATACGCTGATATTTGGGTATATTTAAAGGACCTTGGACCTCAGCCGACATGCTCACTTCAGGAATCAGTTAGAATATGCTTTTAACCGATTAACAAATTCAATGCTGTCCATTTTGTAAAAGTATCTTTTTTTTGTCCCATGCTCCCTTTCACTAAACGTCAAAATGCCATTCGGCCCGTTTCATAATTGTCTGTCTCAAAAAGATCATCCCAATTAAGATGCATAGAATATTAAAAATCCAGGGTCAAAATTCCCTCGCCCCCCCCCCTCTTCTCCCCCTTGGTTGAAAACCACAGTCTATCATTTCCCCCCTGAAACACTGAAATTACCCCCTGGTCGAGAACCATTGGTCCATCATTTTCGAACTTACGCTAGTCGCTGTTTTTTTTTTTTTTTTTTTTTTTAAAAATTTTTTTTTTTTTTTTTTTTTTTTAAGCAACTAAGACTTTAAAGAAAATGGTTATTTTTTGAAAAACAAATAGCTGATTAGTTTCTTTAATAACAACAGTTAGCTGTTTTTTTAAAAAGCAGTCGCTAATTGCTTTTTTGATATCAAACGATAGTTGTTTTTTATATAGAAACAGAAACAGCCATTTAGTTTATAGTTTTTTTTTAAACAACAGCAACTTATTTAGGGAAGAGCAACACCAAGTATAGTTTTTCAATTAGCAATAGCAACATCTAATTGTTTTTTTTTTTTGAATAGCAACAGCTAATTGTTTTCAAACATCCGTCGAGGCTCAGGCAACAGCTTTTTACAATTTAGGTAAATTTTTCGAATGATTCCTAGATAGTGACCCCGAGTGGGTTTAACCCGGTATATATGTATCCACCTTTGCGGCGTCTTTAGTACTCGTACAAAGAGTGTAAATATCATAAAGATAATGAACCCCAAGTAACGAAAATCCTTGGGGGTCACTACCTAGGAAAGACCTACTGTTTCTCCAGCTGTTGACCCAGATCAGCCAGTGTTTACCCTTGTTGATGAACATTTTACCATAATTTCATTTTACAAAACGCATTACGAATAGTTTTCGAAGTGGTTTATTCTATATATCAAATTAAGAACATTCTTTTACAGACTATACGAATTTTCACAAGTGCTCCCAGTGTATATTGTAAGAAACTAAATAGTTTCTATACTAGTGAATCACCAACCTTTTAATTTTCCTATACTACCCCATCACCTAAACCTACAGGTGCACCCTAAAATTCAGAGATGGACCACTTTTATTTTTGGGGTGTTGGGCCGCGGATCAATTTAAAATATGTATGTATATATACATACATATATATATGTATGTGTGTTTGTATGTATGTATGGATATATGTATATATGTACGTATGTATGCACGTATTGTGAGAACTATCATTCTGATCAGACAGTAAATTAATATTTACCATTAATTCACGTAGTTCTCAGTTTTCCCACGCTAATCGTATCATCTACACTACAGGTGGACCCTAAAATTCAGAAACGGACCCCCGTTTTTTGTTGGGGAAGGAGGTGGAGGGGGGCGATCAATTTTAAAGACTGGCCCTCCGAAGATGTCGGCGTTTCTCCTTCCCCCCGTTTCCCTGGCTTTCATCATCTCCTTCTTCTCCTTCGCTTCCCCCCTCGTTTATCATCCATTAATCCTACCTGTCCTCATCATTCATCCTCATGATTTGCTCCTTCAGCAGCTGGGATCTCTCTCTCTCTCTCTCTCTCTCTCTCTCTCTCTCTCTCTCTCTCTCTGAGTCACTCTTTGTAAATTGATTTATTTTCACCTTTGCATCATATTTTTTATTATTTTTCAATAACCAGATTTGTCCGGTGCTAGATCCATAAAATTGTTATCTTTTATATATATATATATATATTATACTATTATATATTATATGTATTATAATATATATAATATATATGTATATAATATATAATATATACGTATTATACTGTCGGCATTAATCAAGTTCCTCTTTCCTTTTCTTCAATCAGAGATGCCGCTGAGAATGTACGAACGGTCTGCGTAACCCGTTGCTGTTACGGAGGGATTGGAAGCCAGCTACTAGAGGAAAATGTTTAACTCTCTCTCTCTCTCTCTCTCTCTCTATTATTAAGATAATCATCATTTAATTTGGTTGACGGTTAAAATATTTACTCCACCTGGTAAGTGATTTTTAGACATCATTCTCTCTCTCTCTCTCTCTCTCAATGGCATTGGATACTCATCGTCTAATTTGGCTGACAGTTCAAGATATTTGCTCCACCCGTTCAGTGATTTTTATACACTAAACTCCAATTAGGTCAGTTTTAACTATTAGAAATATGGGCATTGGTTTATTTTTTTTCAATCTGTAACAGTTTTTCTTTGAAATAATCTATTGCAACGCCTCTGTGAATTTTCCTTTCAACAAAACGTAATTCACTTCCTTTGGGCTTTTTAAACCTGTTCATTTATATTTTAAAAGTGGGAAAAATTTAATTCTAGTTAATTTTACCAACCAGGAGACATGACTGTATCCAGGACCCAACTAAGGTCACTGATATCTGCGCATGGGAGTGAATAATTTGCGTTATTCTTTTCTCCTTTGAAAGAATTATGCCGTTCCTAATTCAGGCTGGTTTTGTATTAGGTATTGAAACAAGCTGTCAAAATCACCAGATAAGCATATAGTAACTTGTAGTAGGGCACAGATGAAACCTTTACGAGATATTTGCTTGCTAATTGTAAGACGTAAGAATTGATCATTTTGTTGATGTATATATATATATATATATATATATATATATATATATATATATATATCATATATGTGTGTGTGTGTGTGTGTTATATATATATATATATATATATATATATAGTATATATATGTGTGTGTGTGTGTGTGTTGTATAGTATGTATATATATAGATATATATATATATGTGTGTGTGTATAGGTATATATATATATATGATGATGTATATATATGTATATATATATATTATATATATATATATATATATATATATATATATATATATGTATGTATATATTTAGGTATCTATAAGTATATGTACATAGAGTTATATATATATTGTGTGTATGTATATACAACTACATACACATGTACACACACACAAACGTGTACACTCTTTAGAACTGTACAAGTGTACATGCACACGAAGCATCCTTGCACTCAACGTACAAGGTCATGTATGTCTCGCTAACCCGCCACATAAACTAACTCCTATTAAAGAACATAATTTTCTTTTGTCTTTACTCCTTCACTCTTTTTCTCCCTCCCCTTCCCCCTTCCCCAACCCCTTCCCCCTCCCCCAAACCCCGCTAGGACATCCCACGCGGTCGCCGCCCCCCCTCCCCCCCCCCTCCCCCCCTAAAGGATTCCCCGTTGATTTCCTAGGAAGTCACCTTGATTCTTCTGCGGATCCTGTGGGATCGGAGTCTGAGCCCCCAACTCAACGGGAGACAGCAATAAACGGCAACTGAGATACCAAGTCGCTGCTTTCCCCAACCCCTTCCCCTGCCCCCTTCCCCTCATTCACCCCCTATTTTCACGACACCCCCAACTCCCCCTACCCCAACCCTTCTCCTTCTGCATTCCCTACTTGACAAGAAGCCATTGTCCTTACTGGCATCCTTTAGCAACCCCCACCCCCCACCCCCCTTCAACCCCCACCTTTCCCCTTTCTCCTCTTCCTGCTCCCCCCCCCCTCCACCTCTTTCTCCTCCTTCCTCTTCCTCCTCTTTCTTCTCTCTCCTCCTCCTCCTTCTTCATTTTTTTTCTCCTCTCCTCCTCTTCTTTCTCCTTCCCCTACTACTCCTCTTTCTTATCTCCTGTCCTCCTTTCCTCCTTTCCCCTTCCTCCTCCCCTTCTTTCCTCCTTTCCCTTCCTTCTCTTTTTTTGTTCTTCCTTCCTTCCTTCCTTTCTTCTTCCCCTATACCTTTTTCCTCCTTTCTTATCCTCCCTTTCCCCTCCCTTTCCCTCTTTCTCCTCCCCTTCCTCCTCTTTCTCATCTCCTCCTCCTCTTTTTCCTTCTCTGTGTCCTTTCCCTATTCCTCCTCCTTCCTTTCATTTTCATCCTTCCATCTTCCCTCTTCCCTCCATCCCCCCTCCCTCCTCTTTCTCCTCCCCTTCCATCCCTAACTGTTCCTCCCCCCCTTCCCTCCTTCCTCCTCCTCCTCCTCCTCCTCCTACCTCCTCCCCTCCACCCCCTCCCGCCCATTCCCCCCCGAGCTCCTTCGTTTGTTAATTAGCGTCCTTTTCTGCGTAACTGTCTCGACACTCTTGCAGACTTTATTATTCGGGGTCTGTCCTGGCGTGAGGTTTAGATTTGGCAACGGGGCGTTTTTTTTTCTTTTTTTTTCCAGAGTGCCATGACACCTCTCTTTTTCTTCCTGGTGTCGTTTTGATTCTTTTTTTTTATCATTTTTATTTACAGGGTAGTTTCCAAGACATTAGGACTCGCTCTAGTGAGAGAATGTAGCCGTCTGCCTGCGATGAGCTAAAAAATATATATGAACTACAAATATATATATATATTCTTTATTTATTCATCTTATTTACTTATTTTCATTAATTTTATTGACATTTTTCTGGTTTACCTTTTTATCTGCTACAGTCATATGCTAAATTTTGGTCTGACAAGTCTTGCGTGGTAGAAAGTGGGTGACAAGGTCGAAATTTTACTTTAAGTGACTAAATCATACTTTAGTCACTTAAAGTAAATAATTTTTCTTTTTTTCTTTACAAATCCATTTTTTACTTAAAATTTAGTAAATCATATTTGGTCTTTTTTTCCAAAACCAGTTCTTT
>NC_087218.1:48007871-48012871 GCF_015104395.2 Macrobrachium nipponense
TAGACGAAAGTTCTTGGCTATCTCGCTTTTCAATTTTCCTTCGTGGCAAAAACCTTTATTTATACATAGCATCACGTTTTATATATATAAAACTTGGTGATCAAGTTATTCATATATATATATATATATATATATGATATGTATATGATGATTGCATATATATATATATATATATATATATATATATATATATATATATATGTATATAATATATTTATGAATTTAGATTGAATTTGATTCGAGAATATATATATATATATATATATATATATATATATATATATATATATATATATTATATATATATATATATATATATAGATATATAATATATATATTATATATATATATAATCTCATTTATGATTGAATTTGTTTCGCGGAAAACAAAGTTATGGATTTTGATATGACATTTTAGTAGTAATTTCAAAATCTGTTCGTCAGCTTTATATATCAGATGATAACCAAACCACCAAGCTAATTTGTAAAAGTGGTAAATAGCTAATAAATATGAATAATATTCTGATAAAATTAGTAATAAAAAGATCGAGTAATAGAATAAGAAAAGGCTATTGAGGAGTAATAACCGTAAATGCTCTTTGTAATTCTTTACCACAAAGGCCAATGTACGTAAATTCAGGTTCAAACCGCTTTTTATCATCATTACTAGAGAGTTCGTTATTATCATTTATACCACTAATACTAAATAAATGAGCAACATTACAAGGAAACCTTCGTATAACTTTGTGTTAGGCTCATCGTCGATAAAGGAAACCAAAAAAAAAAAAAAATGAATAAACGCAACAAAGTTGAAATCATTTTCGGTGTCTTGTGATACAAACCTCTCCCGAGTAGCAGCAGTTCGGAAATTCGCCAACAGATGGCAGCACCGTCCAGTATCTGTCCACTCGTTCCCTTGGCCAAGCTCCTGGGTACTGGATGTGACTGCTGCTTCTATTGCTGTTTATAATGAGCGGTTGAATTTAATGGGGATGGCAGCGGTGTTTTTCATTTTTCGTTATATAGTGGTTCGAATTTGTTAGCCGAATAAGGAAGGCTTAGCAATTTCGCGTATCGACTTTTACTAAGCTGAAAGACTTCTGGTACCGGTGAACATCGAGATTTTAAAAGGCGCGTTTATTGTTTAAGTTATGAAAAGATATGTTAATGAATGTCATTGGACCGGGCCTTAAAATTAAGTTCCTGTCATTTGGCTGAACATGGAGAATACTCAGATTAATTTAAACCCGATTTTTAAAATATATCATACCCAAAACGTAAACCACAATTTTATCTTAGACCTACTAAAGTTCTTTTTCCTTAAGTCTCCGTAACTCACGATCTTCCATCGCTTAACGGTTTTTGGCGCTCTTTAAATTTGACCCTGAATGTCCGTAATGGCGGACTGGGTGATTGTAAACTTCTCCCTCTCGACGTTTATCCCTAAATGGAAAAGCCATTCTCGAAGAACATTAATATCGCCTCTTCGAGGCTTTAGCCGCCTTTTCTGTATGCGTTTCCGAGTGTCTTGTGTATATTGTGTATCGAGTGTGTCCCTTGTGTATACACTGCGAAGTATTGACTGACTAAAAGTGCATTGTGCAGTGGGTGACACTTGTGTGTAGTGTGTTGGGTGTCAGTTATATAGTGTATTGTGTTCCTTGTTGATACACTACTGAGTATTTAATGACGTACTTTTATACTGGTATATCGAGTTATACTTTTGTATACCAGGCATTAAGTTTCTTGCTTTAAAGGTGTACTATTCAGCTTCGTTTGTATGTATACCAAGTATCGAGTGTCGCTTGTGTACAATTTAGGAATTAAGTTTCTTGTTTAAAGGTGTATTGAGCCTCAAGTATTTGTATAAACTGTGTATTGTGTCGCTTTTGTGTAGAAGTAGGTTTGTGTACAGGGTGTTTCTTGCTTAAATAACACAAGCGTCTCTCGCGTATATTGTACAATGTCCTTTGTCAAAATGTGTATGGAATGTCACTTGTGTGTTTTGTGTAAATGTGTATAAGTGTCTTGCGCACACAGTACACTGACCGTGAGTTGGGTTTTCAGTATAGTGTCTTGCGCATACTGTATGAAACATTTCTTATGTATGCAGGATATTGAGTCATATGAATACTGTGGACGTACTATTCTGTGATAATATATACTGAGTTTTTTTATGCATACAGTATATTGCCACTTGCCCGTGCAGTGTTTTTTATGTATCCATTTTATCCTTTTTTTTAAATGGAATGATACCTTGAGGTTTCGTACACTTTCTCTCTCTCTCGCTATAATACCTCTCTCGTCCTCTCTACTACATGCATCATTTCCCTCCCTCCCCAGCTTTTTTTTTTTTCTCTCTCTCTCTCTCCCTCCCTCCTCTTCCTCACCCCACTTCCCTTCACGTGCCCCTTCGCTTTCCCTTCTCCCCCCCCCCCCCCTCACAACGATCACACTTCCCCCTTCGGAGGCCAGGGCAGAGAGATCCTCACCCCACCAAGGACTACGCTATCTTAACCGAGCATCACCGCTATTCTCGTTTTCTATGAAGCTCGGTCTCAACAGCTTAATAGAGCTTACGAGGAAAAACGGTCAACGATTTGCATAAAATAAAAAATGCAAAAAAAAAAAAAAAAGGCAAAAAAAAAAAAAAAAAAAAAATGGAATAAGTTGGAAAACTGGGAATGATACAGCTCTCTCTCTCTCTCATCTCTCTCTCTCTCTCGTCAGCTCCTTTTTTTCTCTCTCAACTTATTTTTTGTGTCGTCGACATCGCGAGAGATAGAAAAAAAAAAGAGTAAAATAAAATGGATCTGCTGCTGCTTGGTTTCTTAATGCCTAATGGAGAGAGAGGATGATGTTGGTATTTGTTATAATGTAACATTAAGCTCTAGGGAAACCTCTGGGGATGTCAGAGAAGATTCCTCTTATTCTCTGTTATTGATTGATATAGAATTATACCAAGAGAATGCGAAGGAGATTGGTATGATAGTACTATAGCTTCGTCACATTCTGCATAAACTTCAAGACCACGAAATGGCAACACTAAATTTATCAGTGATGTCATTTACTAAAATCAAGTTCCGTGTATTTTGTTCAACCATTCATCATCGAAACTGTAATATTTATGCTTTCTAATTAGCAAACCCTGTAAAACCATAGTGTGCTTTGCAAATTGAAACACCATAATCTGCATATATAGAAATGTCACAAGTTTTACGCTTGGCATTTTTATATTCTTTAAATATTAATCTACAAGTAACTTTTATGGGTTTGATATATTTTCCCATGTATGTGTATTTTCTTGTTTGCTTACAACTTAATGCGTACAACTTAATGGCTGCTAAGTCATCCCATATGACTGATGGAAGGAGTAAGCTATAATTTTACGTATTTGCACAAAGGGAGTCATTAGATACCTGTACCCTCCACCCGCAGTTGAGTCGCCCTAAATCAGTAACTCAAGATAGCTAATGCTGTCTTTTAAAAAGGAAAATGTTTTAAATCAAACTGAATCATAGTGTTTTTAACCTGGTGCTTACTCCAGACTCCGGACTCCAGTTTTGAAACTAGACTCAACTATTAGTCTCATGAACCGTTTGTTAGGGCGAATTTACTTTACTCTGTAGACTCAAGTCATATGTTAGAATCTGACACTTTAGTCATAAGACGCAAATCTTATATTTTAAATCTGCCACTTTAGTCATAAGACACAAGTCCTATATGTTAAATCTGACATTTTTAGTTTGCCGTAAAGAAAAAACAAAAAAACAAAAGACAATTTCTATATGCTAAATCTGACACTTTAATTTAACCCATAAGAACCAAGAATCCTTATATGTTTAAACTTCTGGCCACCTTTTAGTCATAAGACGCAAGTCTTATATGTTAAATCTAACACTTAGTCATAAAACACAAGTTCTATATGTTAAATCTGACACTTTAGTCGTAAGACACAAGTTCTATATGTTAAATCTGACACTTTAACCATAAGACACAAGTCTTATTTGTTAAATCTGACACTTTGGTCATAAGACGCAAGTCTTATATGTTAAATCTGACACTTTGGTCATAAGACGCAAGTCTTATATGTTAAATCTGACACCTTAACCATAAGACACAAATCTTATATGTTAAATCTGACACTTTAGTCATTAGACACAAGTCCTCTGTGTTAAATCTGACACTTACTTTAGTTATATGACTCAAGTCTCGTATGTTGCATCTCACACTTGCTTAGTCTTTAGACCCACGTCTTGTACCTGACATTTGTTCAAGTTTTAAACTGGGACTTACTTCAGTCATGAACAAGCGTTTGAAACAGGTATCTACTCTATTTCCAAGTCTTGTTTGTCTGATCTGACACTTAATGTGGTCGTAAGACCTGCCTTTTATAACGAACACTTACTGTAGGCAATGAAACCTGACACTCCAGTCTCGGTGATTGTATCTCTAGTATAGATTACTGCTCGAAAGTAATCGTATGTTATGTGGATGCGGAATTAATAACATTACAGTCAGGAATGTTTGTTTTCGACGGTTTTTTCTCATACAGTGCCATAATAGTTGCAGACTTAAATCACCAAAAGCGTTTATAGTAAGCCGTGTATGTATTAATTCCGATAGGCCTAGGCTTATTCTAGCCTTGAAGAACGACAGTGCTATATGCTCCGTCATTGCATTACTGCTCAGTTGAAATCTCTCTCTCTCTCTCTCTCAACTCCTTTCTCCTATCAGTATCCGGCGACTTCTCCCTCTCCCCTCCTCATACCCACCCCGCTATTTCCCCCCCTCCCATCGCCCTTACACAATGATCGGTTAAAAAAGGGGGGTTGGTGTGGCGTTACAATGAAAGGGTTAGCTGCGTGAATATGTATAAAAAAAAAAAGAATAAAGAACTTGAAGGAAAAAAAACGTCGGCCACTCCAAGGGTATTATTCAAGCAGGTGGTACTTTTAGGAAAGGCCCAGGCCTCTTTCTCCTTTTTTATGCATGCGCGCA
>NC_087218.1:48017871-48022871 GCF_015104395.2 Macrobrachium nipponense
TGTAACAGAAGGCCATCCCTTATACCGAGTGCCTCAGTGGCATGGTTGGTTTGGTGTTTGCTTCTCACTTCGGTGGTCGCAAGTTCGATTCCCAGCCATTCCATTGAGGAGAGATGTGTATTTCTGGTGATTGAAGTTCACTCTCGACGTGGTTCGGAAGTCACGTAAAGCCGCTGGTCCCGTTGCTGAATAACCACTGGTTCCATGCAACGTAAAAACACCATACAAACAAACAAACATCCCTTATACCGCTGCCCCACAGTATATATACGTGCTTTTTACTAGTCTTGTCTCGTGTCTCTTCTGGGTGTTTCCTTGAACCTCCTTTATGATTTCGAGGCGTAAAAATTTAGGACGGACTGATAGACTGAAGAAGTGATTTTTTTTTCGTATGAATTAGATAACTTCCTCCAGGCTTGGTATTTGACAGTTATTTGTGTCATCAGATTTTGTAATATTCTGTTCATCTGATATGTTTTATAGCCTGTATAGTAAATATATATATATCTATATATATATATATATATATATATATATATATATAGTACGTAGTACTATAAATTATAGATGAAACATGTCATATCTATATATATATATATATATATATATATATATATATATATATATATATATATATACATACATGTAGTATATATAAATATATATGTAATATATATATATATATATATATATATATATATATATATATATATATACATATATATATATAAGTTACTTACATATTTGTATATGCATATATATATATATATATATATATATATATATATATATATATATATATATATATACATATATGTATATATACTTGTATGATATTATTAAAATAATATGTATGTGCATATATGTATAAATATGATATATATATGCATATATGTATATATACTTATTCTAAGTCCATTTTCTAATAACCAATCTCTCTCTCTCTCTCTCTCTCTCTCTCTCTCTCTCTCTCTCTCTCCTTCCTTATACCCCAGCATCCTTGTAACAGCGGCAGCAGAAACAGCAGGAGCGGAGCCCAAGGAGCCCCGCCAGTTGGCACAGACAGTATTGTTTCACAAATGAGTTAACCAACTCAACCGGCGTGAAACGCTCTCTCTCTCTCTCTCTCTCTCTCTCTCTCATAGCTCCGCCGAACCTCCTTAACAACTCGATGGACGATCACGAGACAAAAGCTCTTCTTCGACGAATTTCTCTTTCTCTCTCTTTCTCTCTCTCTCTCTTTCTCTGTCGAATGACGTGAGACGGAATTATTCGAAATCTCGCAGGAAGAGAGAGAGATGGAAGACGGGAAATATCACACTGCTGGAAATAGTAGAGAGAGACAGAGATAGAGGGAGAGAAAGATGGACGATTTTGTAAAATAACACGCTGCTGGAAGAGAGATAGATTGAGAGTCAGAGAGAGAGAGAGAGGTATGGAAGACTTGTGAAATAACACGCTGCTGGAAGAGAGATAGAGATAGAGTCAGAGAAAAAGAGAGAGAGAGAGATGAAAGACTTTGTGAAATAACACGCTGCTGGAAGAGAGATAGAGATAGAGTCAGAGAAAGAGAGAGAGATGAAAGACTTTATGAATTAACACGCTGCTGGAAGAGAGATAGATTGAGAGTCAGAGAAAGAGAGAGAGAGAGATGGAAGACTTGTGAAATAACACGCTGCTGGAAGAGAGATAAAGATAGAGTCAGAGAGAGAGAGAGAGATGGAAGACTTGTGAAATAACACGCTGCTGGAAGAGAGATAAAGATAGAGTCAGAGAGAGAGAGAGAGATGGAAGACTTTGAAATAACACGCTGCTGGAAGAGAGATAAAGATAGAGTCAGAGAGAGAGAGAGATGGAAGACTTGTGAAATAACACGCTGCTGGAAGAGAGATAGAGATAGAGGGAGAAACAGAGAGATAGGGAGAAAGATAGACGACTTGAGATCACACGCTGCTGGAAGAGAGAGAGAGAGGGAGAAACAGAGAAAGATGGAAGACTTGTGGTGTGAAATAACGCGCTGTTGCAGTGTCTGCCTGTCTGTCTGTCGGTGTCCTTTTCACGCCATGCAATGATGAGCAAAGCCGTTTTGCAATGACAATTTCAATGCTGCAATCTGGGCCCACGTCGTTCGCCCGATAATGCAGCCTTGACCAATTGATGATGTGTTGTGGTGTTGTGCTAAGATGCATTAAGAAGAGGATTTGCCTGGTTGTGGTGGGGGGGGAGGGGGGGTGGCAGTATAGGGCTGAGATTGGTGGACTAAAGGGAAGGGTTGGGGGTTGGTTTAGGGGAGAGGGAGGTGTTGGGTGTAAGGGCCTGGGCGAAGAAGCCCTGAGAGAGAGGAGAATAAAGGAAATGGTGGATGAAGGCAAAAGAGGTACTCCAATCCGGATATTATATCGATTGGCGGAAGCCCCAGACACAGACGTTGCATGATGCAAGGAAGCTCGTTCGCAAATGGAAGAGAAAACAAAATGGTCCGCGATGAGGGCTGAAAAGAGGGGGAGAATGGCAGTGGGGGGGGGGGAGGGGGTGGGGGCATGGGCATAATGCCTCAAACCTCCTGATAAATTAAAAACAAAGTGGAGGCTGAACACAAAAGGTAAAACACTCCTGGATTGATTAGCGTATGGGACATCGACAACAGTATATCCGAATCCGCAGGGGGCGAGGGGGGGGGGGGTGAATAGGTAGGAGGTAAGAGTAATATCCAGTATTACTGTAGGTTTTCCAAATTATTGAATCAAATATTTTAATGCAAAGTACTAGTATTTGGCGTAAATATTCTCCACGCTCCAAGTTTTTCTTTCGTCAAATCCTCGTAAAATTAGTGTGTGGCAGAATTCAAGTGGATTCGATAAAAAAACTTAATATGTGGAGAATATTCATGGCAAATATTTTGGATCAAAATATTTGAATCGTTAATTATTTTATGTGCGTGTGAGAAAGAGTTTTATTTATCTATTTATCTTATTCGTCTTTGGTAAAAGATTTCTATGTAAATATCAAAAGTTTGAAACTTCCTGTTAACGAAATCTTTGCAAATATTCCTTGCATTCCGAAGGGGGTTAGTGCCGTCAGTGCACCTCGTGCGGTGCACTGTAGGCATTACTTAAGCTGAAACCTCTTTCGTTTCGTATACTGTACCTCCTTTCATATTCTCTTTCTTCCATCTTACTTTTCACCCTCTCCTAACAACTGATTCATAATGCAACTGCTTTGAGGTTTTCCTCCTGTTACACCTTTCAATACTTTTTACTGTCAATTTTTCTCTCAGTGCTGAATGACCTCGTTGGTCCCAACCCTTGGCCTTTGGCCTAAACTCTGTATTCCATTCCATCCCATTAAAAAGCAGTATAGATACATATTAACCTCTTCATGGCAAAATAAGGTGCCGGAAAAAGTGGAAGTAAATAGAATTTATGAAAATTACCCTCGAATCAAGACATTAAAGGATAGATGCATTACCCTCAGCATGTAAGAATTGAACGACAAAGAAAAAAATGAGAAACAAATAAAATTTATGAAACAAAGCATGAATTGAGATACATCAGAATTTATAAAAACAAAGCATGAATTAAGATACATCAGAATTTATAAAAACTAAGCATGAATTAAAATACATCAGAATATATAAAAAACAAATTATGAATTAAGGTACATCAGAATTTATAAAAACAAACCATGAATTAAGATACATCAGAATTATAAAAACAAAGCATGAATTAAGATACGTCAGAATTATAAAAACAAAGCACGAATTAAAGTTCATCACAATTTATAAAAACAAAGCATGAATTAAAATACATCAGAATAAATAAAAAAAACAAAGCATGAATTAAGATACACCAAAATTTATAAAAACCAAGCTTGAATTAAGATACATCAGAATTTATGAAAACAAAGCATGAATCAAAATACATCAGAATATATAAAAACAAAGCATGAATCAAGTTACATCAGAATTTATAAAAACTAAGCATGAATTGAGTTACATCAGAATTTATAAAAAACAAAGCATGAATTAAGATACGTCAGAATTATAAAAACAAAGCACGAATTAAAGTTCATCACAATGAATTAAAATACACCAGAATATATAAAAAAAAGCATGATTAAGGTACATCAAAGCGTGTACATCAGAATTTATAAAAACAAAGCGTGAATTAAGATACATCAGAATTTATAAAAAACAATACGTGAATTAAGATCCATCAGAATTTATAAAAAACAAAGCATGAAATAAGATGCATCAGAATTTATAAACACAAAGCTTGAATTAAGATACATTTGAATTTATAAAAACAAAGCACAAATTAAGATACATCAGAATTTATAAAAAACAAAGCGTGAATTAAGATGCCTCAGAATGTATAAAAACAAAGCATGAATTAAGGTACATCAGAATTTATAAAAACCAAAGCATTAATTAAGGTGCATCAGAATTTATATAAACAAAGCATGAATTGAGATACGTCAGAATTTATAAGAAAACAAAGCATGAATTAAGATAATCTCCATTGCATAAATACCAAAATTACGGATAAATGACCCACACTCACACGGGAGTTCACATCATCTCCATAAAGGCTAAATTTAAAAGTAATCTATAGACATTAAAGTAAAAAAAAAAAATATATAAAAAACCTTTTTCCCATAAAGATTCGTCGAAGTTTCGCGGGAAGAAACATTGGCTGCCAAACCCATTAAACTGATTGATGAAGCCGCGACGCCTTACTGTATATTTATTAAACATAATTATTCAAGAAGATGGCTACAGCCACCTATCTTCTTCGCCTTCAGGCCCCTTCCCCCCCCCCCCCCCCCCCGCCGCCCCCCCCAATCTCTCTCTCGTCTCTCTCTCTCTCTCTCTTTCGCCCCGAACATATTTCATCTCATGCTACGTCCATCCGTATCCCTGAGATGCCCACGTCTCCTTATGTGTGTGTGTGTGTGTGCACACACGCGCGCGCGCGCATTTGCAAGTCGGTACGCCAGTG
>NC_087218.1:48030371-48042871 GCF_015104395.2 Macrobrachium nipponense
CAAAACAGAGACTAATTCATCCATAGAAAAAGAAGAACATTTCGGAAAGCATCCCCCTTGTGGGGTAGTGCCGTCAGTGCGTATCATGCTGTGTACTGTAGGCATTACTGAAGGATTCTTGCAGCGTCCCTTATAGGCCCCTAGCTGCAACCCCTTTCATTCCTTTTACTGTACCTCCGTTCATGTTCTCTTTCTTCCTTCTTACTTTCCACCCTCTCCTGACATTTGTTTCATTGTACAACTGCCTTGAGGTTTTCCTCCTGTTGCACCTTTTAAACCTTTCTACTTTCATTTTTCCTTTCAGCGCTGAATGGCTCGTATAGGTTCCAGTGCTCGGCCTTTGGCCTAAATCATATATATTCCATATTCCATATCTTTCTTCAGTCTTGAATATCCTAACAATTGATTCATAGCGCGACTGCGAGGTTGTCCTACTGTTACACCTTTTCCAACCTTTCTACCGTCAGTTTCCGTTTCATCACAGAATGACCTCATAGGTCCCAGCGCTTGGGTCTTTGGCCGACATTCTATATAATCTGTAATAAAATCACCCAGCCCCGAATAGGTTGCACCCAACACGAAAACCAGCAGAAACAAAATCTTCATACATTTTTCTTTTTGATCTCTGGCCAAAGTCGTTCTCCTCCCACGAATGGGACTTCGTTAGGAGATTTCTATAGAGCCGTTAATCAGTGAGATCACACTCTCCCATAAAAAAGATATTGAAACAATGGACGTCGTATCATATGACGTTCCAGCGACACTGTCTGTGGTGTCGGGTAACAAGGGCATGAAGGGTCAGTTGCTCTTGAGTGGGACCTGCCAATAGCCAAGGGTCACGGTCCTGGTTTGCCTCTCTCTCTCTCTCTCTCTCTCTCTCTCTCTCTCTCTCTCTCTCTTCTCTATATATATATATATATATATATATATATATATATATATATATATATATATATATATATATATATATATATATCCTTAAATCCACGTAGAAAGGTAGGTGAGATATTTTTGAAGTTCAGTGTGAACTTGAAAATGTTGAACATACTACGAAAGTACTCGTTCCAAGTCCTTGTTTCACTTACCTTTCTACCTTGGATTTAAGGATATTCTCAAGTACGTCGTTCTTTCGTGCTACAGTGATACATATATATATATATATATATATATATATATATATATATATATATATATATATATATATATATATATATATCTATATATATTATATATGTCTGTATGTATAGGCTACATATAATGTATAATACATACACTCACAGACACATACGTGTGTATGTGTATTTGTGTATGTATGTTTTCAGCACCGAGGATGCATCCTTGATTCAATAGTTCAAGGATTAATGTGCGTGTGACTACTGTCATATAATTATATTATAGCTTTTTTTAACATGACAGTTGATGAGCATGATAACGTATATAGTAACCTCGGCCTTCTTCACACTTAAAACATTCATATTGATAACGTAGTTACTCCTTACTCTTCAAATTGGTTACGACACTGTCGCTGAAACCTGTTTAGCGAAGAAAGTCGAAGACGGCGAGAAAGACGAAGAAATTACAATGGTCCCCCCTTAAACTCGACCGCTGTGCTTGAGAAAGTTGAGTGTCTGTCTCAACAGATGGCAGCACCTCCCGGGGGCTGTCGACTGTCGAGCCTATACGTCCCAGACGCTGAAAAACAAACAAAAAAATGCTTTAAAAAAATAAAGACAACAACGCGTTTTACACATTTTAAAAGTTTTATTCTCTGATAAACACTAACCTTAATAGTTACACATCATCTTGCAAGCTTATAGGAACGAAATAAGTGGTTTTATTTAGTAATATTAGGGTGTAATGATGGTTATGTTTCGCATCAGCACCGTTGTCAAATAAACAACAGAAAAGCTGTGGTCAGCAAAATGGGACATTTTGATATTCAAATTGCAGCACCATAATCGTGGAGTTCCAGATTGGTGTGGTATCTTTCTTCAAAGATGATGCTGAAATTAACAACAATTTGTATAAAAAAAGATTTAATCTATGAGTTTACAAATGATTTGCGTTTAGTGTCAGTAATAATGATATTAAAGCGTGTAGTACACATCCGCACACACAAATATCTGAGTTTATACATCTGTGCACCTATCTGTCTAGTTGCATATGCATATATATATATATAGATATATATATATTATATATATATATATATATATATATATGTATATATATATATATATATATATATATATATATATATATATATATATATATATATATACATATATATATATATATATATATATATAGTATATATATATATATATATATATATATATATATATATATATATATATATATATATATATATATATATAATATATATATATATATATACGCACGTATGTGTTTGATGCACAAGCACGGATACGTAAGTGTACGTGCTTTGCGTAAAAGTATATGAAGTTTGTCTTAAACTTGAAATGCTTATACAAATATACAGTAGTAGCTATACACATTGTTTGTGTTAAAAGGTTATTTTATCTGTAAAAACGAAAACGTTGAAGCTATGCTAGTCTTCTTATTCTATGTATAATTTGGGAGCTGGGAAGCGAGGGGAGGTGGGGTGGTGATGGGAAGTCTAATTTACACCAAAATTTTTTGAAACATTCTAATTACTAAAGAACATTAAAAAAAGTGGACTTGACAGAGTGACAAATCAGTATATTTTCCAACGCACATTGTAATATTGCTACAGATAGATTCGTTAATTTCCCATATGCTGATAAACGCTGATATAACGTTAATCATTCCATTCACTGGTTTCCACCGAAATCAAGTTTCTGTTGAAAGCAATAGTCAGGGAATCATACGAAATCTCAAAAGGGATGGCGTAGTGATTTGATGTAATTTATTAATGATATTTCTCTTGCAGTTTGGGGCGTCAAAATTAGATCTCTTTTGCAGTTGCGTCATTAGTTGTGGGAATGATTTAGTTCGTGCTGCAAGCTCATGGTCAATTTAAACCGGGGAATATATAACATATACTATTTAAATTATATATTATTATTAAATATTTAATTAATAAAAGGATTATTATATATATAATATATATATATATAATATATATATATATATGTGTGTGTGTGTGTGTGTGTGTATTAAATATAATATTATTATTATATATATCTATATATCTATACATATATATACTAATAATATAATTATCTATTCTAGTAATATAGCTATTTTCTGAAACAGCTATACTACAGTGACCTCCAAAACTTTTAGATTCTAATGAAGAGGCAATTTAAAAAACATTCCTTTCTTCATTTGTTCCCTCTGTTGGGTTTTTGGCTGTGTATAGTGATAATCGGATCAAAAAATTGTTAAGGTAATCGAAGTCCTAAGAGGTACATGTTATTAATATATATATTATATATATATATATATATACAATATTATATACTATATAGAATATATATATATACTATATATATATATCTGTGTGTGGTGTGTGTGTGTGTGTATCAGTATAAGGAGCCACAGTAATATTCTTGTTTATCCAGACGAAATATATTTGTGTAAATATTTACATTGTAAATATTTCTACAAATATATTTCGTCTCGATAAACGAGAATATTACCGTGGATCCCTCTATTGATTACTTAGAAGCACGGAACGGTTGTTTTTATATTATTGGCATATATATTATATTATATATTATATATATATATATATCATATATATATCTTTATATTATATATTAATATATATGTGTGTGTGTGTGTGTGTGTGTGTGTGTATGGATGTGTCTATGTATGTATCTATGTATGTTTTTTATGTATAACCAAATTTCCTCTATTATAACATGATTCCCAGTTGTCCATGTTGATGGCAATAAAAATTTTCAGGTACGTAAACCCAGCGGTTAAAATCACCGCCATTTCTGTAAGTCCAACAGACTTTTATTTATTTAAGATTGAAAAGCTTCCAGCTTTTGCCGCTATACCCTTCCTTGCTCTCATAATCAAAAGACCATAGAAGACCTATAGTAAAAGACCACGTATTAGATGAATTTTGCATGGTCTCTTAGGCCACAGCTGTACTTTTTTTTCCAGACTTTTTTTTTTTTTTTTTTTTTTACACTGACCGTTTTATTCATTATTCTTATGGTATTTCTTCCTTACTGTTGCTTTAGATAATGAGATATTATCTTTGCTGGATTGCATTATATTATCTCTCTCTCTCTCTCTCTCTCTCTCTCTCTCTCTCTCTTCTTCATGCTTTGCAACGATTATATTATACTCCTTTTCATTTTCTTGCCCGTAATCGTATTCGTCTCTTGACATCTAGAATTACACTTCCTATTTTAACTGCTCTTAAACCTTAAAGATATTTCATATAATATACTTCCCGGGGCTCCTTCTTTATAGAAAAATAACAAGAGGACAAGAATTTTATACGTGTAGTCATTTTGTTTAAGATAATACTTATGCTGTAGAAGTACATGCACGTACTTATTTCTGTTGTTTATTCCTTCGTAAGAGGGCGCTTTACGGTCGAAAAAGGAACAAGACGAGGATGCTAGACAGAGAGAGAGAGAGAGAGAGAGAGAGAGAGAGAGAGAGAGAGAGAGAGAGAGAGAGCATTTGTGTGGTCTGCCATCATAGGCTTCGAAAGAACAACAACGCCACTCTCGAGACTGAAGCCACGCTCTGAAAAAGAAAAACATTGTCTGCCAACTTTTTTTTTATTCTCTTAAACTAAGTAAACTTCTTACGCAAGTACAGGAATCATTTAAAGGCTGATGATGATGCTTCAGCGTCAGAAACCCGAGAAAGCTTTTTTTTTCTTCTTTTTTTTTAAGGAGCGACGTTGACCTACTTACAAAGAATCGTAACTCAGTTTTCTAGAATGTTTGTTGTGCTTGTCTACTTTATTCATGTGTGTGTCTGCTTCTGTGCGTGTCTGCGTGTGACTGTGTTTATGTTTACAGAGGCTATATGTATGATTTATAGTAGGACAAGGCCCGTGGCTCGATACCGATTGCTGTCCAACATTTAAAACAAAGGACATGGCTCAAGCAACCTCATGCCTATAGAGGCAGCATGCATATTCCCTATTACAAAGAGAAATGCGCATAGAGGGATATCTCTCTCTCTCTCTCTCTCTCTCTCTCTCTCTCTCTCTCTCTCTCTCTCTCTCTCTATATATATAGTATATATAATATATCTATATATATATATATATATATATATAATATATATATACTTGTGAAACCTTTTGGGTAGGAACTGCTAGTTCCCCTAAATGGTGAATGAGCCTATTTCCTCAGATTAGAGACAGTCCCATACATCAGGTCAATCTCTTCTGTTAACTGACACTGACATCAGGTCAGTTTCCTCGGTTAACTGGCACTATTATCTGGTCAGTTCCTTCTATTAACTGTCACTGACATCAGATCAGTTTCTTCTGATAACTGTCATTGACATCAACTCAGTTCCTTCTGTGAAATGACACTTAATATCAGGTCACTCCCCTCTGTGAACTGATACAAGCATCCCCTGTTAACTAACACTATATTAGAAAGTAAGCATTGTGACCTGTTATTCCATGGCAGGGGGAAACACCCTTTTTGACAGGTGAACCTCTTCATACGAGACCATCGGCAATCACGTTCTTACTCCTGTGGAATTCCAGGTAAATAAATAAGTGCAATTTTTGCTATCCTGCTTGGTGTTGGAATATAACTTCCACATTTGCATCCCTGCTTGGTGTGGAACTATAAAATAACTGTCATTTTTGCTTCCCTGCTTGGTGCGGAACTTTAGAATAACTGCCATTTTTGCTCCCCTGCTTGGTGTGGAACTATATATAAAAAAAAAAAAAAAAAAACCTGTAATTTTTGCTTTCCTATTTGGTGTGGAACTATAAAAAAACCTGTAATTTTTGCTTCCCTGCTTGGTGTGGAACTATAAAAAAAAAGAGTAATTTTTGCTTTCCTGCTTGGTGTGAAACTATAAAAAAACCCTGTAATTATTGCTTTCCTGCTTGGTGTGGAACTATGAAAAACTGTAATTTTTATTCCCTGATTGGTGTGTAACTATAAAAAACCCCAGTAATTTTTGCCTCCCTGATTGGTGTGGAACTATAAAATATCTGCAATTTTTTTTCTTACCTGCTTGGTGTGGAACTATAAAAAAAAAAAAGTAATTTTTGCTTTCCTGCTTGGTGTGAAGCTATAAAAACCCCTGTAATTATTGCTTTACTGCTTTGTGTGGAACTATAAAAAAAAAAACCTGTCATTTTTGCTTCCCTGCTTGGTGTGGGACTATAAAATGGCCCAGAACTTTGCGCTGTATTTGCTTAAAAAAATAAAAAAATAAAATAAATAAATAAATAAAAACAGGATGTATCTTGGCGTCGAGAAGGCAAGAAATATGAATATATATAGATATGAGGGGTAAAAGGGGCTAACATTGGTTAAAGGACTGATCAGATTACCTTGAGATGTCTCAGTCATGAGGAAAGAATGGAGAAAGTAACAACTTGAGAAGGCTGGCTAGATGGGGATGAAGGAGGTTCTAGAAAGGAAGGGCCTCAGTATCTAGGGAGCGAGAAATTGCAAGCAAGTTAGGTGTCGATGACTCGGTATGTGTATGGGGAATAGACGCTCTGCTGGTGAGCCTATCGTTTTTACGAGTTTGAGGCGCTTATGCTGGGGTACTTTTCTCCGTGGTGGTCACTTATGATTCAGAGATTTAGTTTTGAGTGAGGTAGTGTCTAGTAACTCATCTTTTCTGTGGAGCTACTTACTGTAATATATATATATATATATATATATATATATATAATATATATATATATATATATGTGTGTGTGTGTGTGTGTGTGTGTGTTATATATATATAGTATTATAATATATATTATATATATATATAGTTGTATGTGTGTGTGTGTGTATCAGTGTATATTTTCCTCTACCTTAAGCTATTCCTCTAGCAAAGGAAACATTATGATCATTGTCACATCAAATTTGAACCTCTTGACCAATTATGAACCCATATATATATATATATATAATATATATATATATTATAGTAAGTAGCTCCACAGCAACTTACTGTATATATATATATATATATATATATATATATTTATATCTATATATATAATATTATATTATATATATATATCTATATATAATACATCTATATATATATTAAATATATATTAATATAATATATGCATGCATGTATGCATGCCTGTTTGTGCATACCGCATTCCTGCGAAGGCGAATATACACTGGCCCATTTAAACGCGCGCAAACATATTGTCAAAAACATCATCGGGGGTGACACAATTGCATCAACAACTCAGCTCTGCTTTCATATGTTATGAGAATGTTAATGGTCCTTATCTAATGTCCTTTATCCGTTCTAATGAGTTCGCTTTTTTGGGAGGACGAATGGTTGAGAGAGAGAGAGAGAGAGAGAGATAGAGAGACTGCGATGGGTGGGGTAATGGGTTATACGTATGTTAAGGGCATGTGAACCATATGCTGAAACCGTTGTAATAGGCGCAGAGAGAGAGAGAGAGAGAGAGAGAGTTCTTCTTCAGTCACCCCTTTCACCCCTGCTAGACATTATTCTCTCTCTCTCTCTCTCTCTCTCTCTCTCTCTCTCTCTCTCCCCATTCCTCATTTATACCACCCCACAACCCCCACCCCCCAACCTCCCAACCATCCGTGTCTATAATCCATCTCACCCCCCACCCCCCGGCCCCCCCGGCCCCCAAATACCAGTCCCGACCCCACAAACCTTTTTATCAGCTTTTATTTGTAACCCGTTTTCTTTTCGAGCTTCTTCCCAGCCTTTATTATTTATATGGTGGGGGAGGGAAGGGGGGGGGGGGAGACTACGATAAAATGAATTACCACACAAAAAACAAATTGTGTCCTCTCCTTTTACCTACTACTGACGGCGTAGGGGCGTAAGCCTCGTCTACCATTCCGACGCGTTGCTAAGCTCTATGATTGATATCCTGAAGGTCGAAACTCGAACTTCCTCCCGCGCGAAATTTTTTTTCATGCCCGGTGAGGTTAAGTTTTTCTGACGCCAGATGGATGGGAGGAAGGGTGAAGAAAAAAAAAAGAAAGAGAGAAAAAGGAGGCATTGGCTGAGGGAAGAACTGAATGCAAAAAAAAAAAAGGGTAAAAAGGAAGATAGGAAGAGAGAGTGAAGCTCATCATTTGGAATGCACATGGGGCCTCTTCCTGTTTTTCTGTTATCTCTCTCTCTCTCTCTCTCTCTCTCTCTCTCTCTCTCTCTCTCTCTCTCTCTCTCTGTGGCTGTTCACTTCGCGGAGGCCGGAACAAGGCCTCCTTAAAAGGAGTGAATCTCGTCTCATTGAACAGATAACAAATAGGTGGATGGATGCTATAGGAATATATAGATATAGATATGGCTGTGTAGGGAATAATAGATTGGTAAATGGACGTCATTAAAGATTGTTAAATAGATACCATATGCAGAAAATAATACATTATTGTTGCTTTGCATTTAATTGTTATGAAAATTTGTAATATATTTATAGAACTGCCTCTGCTCCCGAAAGAATTATTATTTTTTTTTTACTAAAAGATTTAGCAATATTATACGTTGACAGTTAAGTGGTCACACATTCGGTATCGATTTAAAAATAAACTTGTTTACAAAGCATCTCGGACGAAATTATAAGTGTACTTAATTAGTACATCATTAAACAGAAAAATTCAATTTGTGTCTTATAATCGAGTCTTTTATTATTATTATTATTATTATTATTATTATTATTATTATTATTATTATTATTATTATTATTATTATTATTTCAGTAGAGGAAACCAATTCACACGGAACAAGCATCCCAAAGACCCCCAACACTGCAGCAGTAACTGATCATGATACAGAGCCAACGATTTTTCATCGGCGAACCCACGATATCTGCGTGGCATGCCACGACACTAACCACAGCTAATTATACTGATATTAGTTTTTGTGATGAGATATTAACCCCGTTATATCCATACGAATAATGCACCTTCGGCTGATAGTGTTTTTATCATCATCACTATCATCACTATCACTCTGGCATCATCACCATTATTATTCCTGGCATCATCGTCACTAACCTCATAACAATCTCTAAGCATCATCACTATTATCAATCTTGGTACCATCGTCACTGTCATTATTATCACTTGGGCATCATGACCGTTATCATTCTTATCATCATCATATCATCATCGTCGTCATCATTATCATCACTATTACTTGGGCATCATCACCATTATCATTCTTGGCATCATCGCCATTATCATTATCACTGTCATTCAGGCATCATCATCATTAACTTCATTATCATTCAGGTATCATCGTCATTATCATCACTATCATTTGGGCATCATCGTCATCATCAATCTTGGCATCATCGTCATTATCATCACTGTTATTCAGGTATCATCACCATTATCATTCTTGGCATCATCATCATTATTATCACTGTTATTAAGGAATCATCACCGTTATCAATCTTGGCATCATCGTCATTATCATCACTATTATCCCGCAGCATCACTATTATCATTATTGGCATCATCGTCATTACCATCATCAACATTCGAGCATCATCACTACTCTCAGTCTGGCATCATCATCATTATCATTCTTGACATCATCTTCATTATCATCACTATCATTCGGGCATCATCACCATTATCATTCTTGGCATCATCGTCATTGTCATTACCAACATTCGGGCATCATCACCATTCTCAGTATTGGCATCATCATGATCATTCTTGGTATCATCGTCATTATCACCAATATCATCCGGACATCATCACCATTATCATTCTTGGCATCATCGTCATTATCACCAATATCATCCGGACATCATCACCATTATCATTCTTGGCATCATCATCATTATCATCATCATTCAGGCATCGTATCGTCATCATCATCATCATCATCACTATCATTCGGGCATCATCACAAACGCTCACCATCAACCCCTTTCCAAGCGGCGTCCTTATACAACATCTCCTCCTCTATGATTAATGGCGAAGCTGACCAAGATTTAACGCTTTTATTGAAACTTTTGAAGGCCTTCAAAAGAGTTATACACCGTCGGGCGGACCCTTCCGCCGGCCCCATGAATGGACCGTGAATTAGGCCTTTTGTTCCCAGGCCTACGGGATAAATGAAAATTGAGAGAAACTCCAAAGTTCAAACGTCATGGTTGCTGCGCGATGCGATTTTTTTTTTTTTAATTCTTTTTAAAAGCGGGACGCCGCGTCTGTATATACTGTTGTTATAAATGATCTGGGAGAGTCGTGTCTGTAAATAGCTGCTGCTGATGCTGCTAGGGTGGTCAACGATTAGGGAGATGGAAGAGAGAAGAGAGGAGATGGGAAGAGGAATAGCTGATGATGATGATGATGATGATGATGAGTGAAAGGGGAATTTTATTGATGACGCGAAAGGGAGAGAGATACGTTACTGTATTGGTCGTCCAGCCTTCAGCTGGCACGGGCTCTTGCTATATTTGTTTACAATATGAAATGTGACCATCCACTTTGATTATTTTTCCTCTAACAACTTTGTAAATTTAAGCGTTAAACTGATGTTTGATTAAATACATTTATGAATGTGGGGCTATTTTAGATTATATTAAAATGTGAACACTCGAGAATAGACAGGAGATACTTTCAGTTAAGTAGATATGAAAGATTTGCGTGATATAGTATTAAGATCGTCACAGCTGCTTTCACTAGAAACTGGCACGTTTTATTTTTAAAAAATTGACTTTCTTACCTAATATTATTTAAGAAAATACTGAATATTTACTGCAGAAATGTTTCAAAAGTATTACTTCCCATTCCAAGATTCTAGACAATCATTACGAAAATATTCAGGTGATATTTGATATTTATTTTTGATATTTAACCCGAATAGTCTCGTTTTGACTATTCGACTGGGTGGTTTTTATAGAGTGGAGTTCCGGGTTGCATCCTGCCTCCATAGGAGTCCATCACTTTTCTCAGTATGTGCGCTGTTTCTAATAGCAATCTCTTCTGCATGAGTCCTGGAGGTACTTCAGCATCTAATTTTTCCAGGTTCTTTTCAGGAATCTTTGGATCATGCCTAGTGTCCCTGTGATTATGGATACATCTTCCACTGGCATATCCCATATCCTTATTTCTATTTTCAGGTCTTGATACTTATCAATTTTTTTTTCTCTTTTTCTCCCATCTACTCTGGTGTCCTGTGGTATTGCGACATCTATGAGTGATACTTTCTTCTTGATTTAGTCAATCAACGTCACGCCTGGTCTATTTGCACTTATCACCCTATTATTATTATTATTTTTATTATTTATTATTCAAAAGATGAACCCTATTCATATGGAACAAGCCCACCACCACTGGGGCCTCTGACCTGAAATTCAAGCTTCCAAAGAATATTATTATTATTATTATTATTATTATTATTATTATTATTATTATTTATTATTATTATTATTATTATTATTATTATTATTATTCAGAAGATGAACCCTATTCATATGGAATGAGCCCAGCACAGGGGCCACTGACTTGAAATTCAAGCTTCCAAAGATTATTATTTTTTTTTTTTTTGGTCTATGACAGTCCTCCAATTCGACTGGGTGGTATTTATTTATAGTGTGGGGTTTCGGGTTGAATCCTGCCTTCATAGGAGTCCATCACTTTTCTTATTATGTGCGCCGCTTCTAGGATCACACTCTTTTTCATGAGTCCTGGGGCTACTTGAGCCTCTAGTTTTTCTAGAATCCTTTTCAGGGATCTTAGGATCGTGCCTAGTGGCGCCGTGGCAGAGTGGGTTAGGTCGTCAATGGACTGGTTAAGCAGCATTTGGGCTGGTCAGTCGTTGGATGGGTGACCGCTCTCTTCGGCGTTAATTCCTTGGGAAAGGATCTTTACCATAATATCCTCAGTCTACTCAGCTGTAAATGATGGGGTAAGGTCCAGCTATGGGTTGAATAGCAAAACTCAGGAATGATGGAAAGAAATGAAGGATTAAACGACAACGACGTAAATGGAACTTCTGGCAACAGAGGAGCTTCGTCCAGCAGCCAGGCGATCATCCCAATTGAAGGGGAAGACGGTCAGGTACTTGGAGGTCGTCATCCAGCAACTGACCACCACAGCGACAGTAACCAACAGCCAGAGACTGGAGCTAAAGAAGCAAACCAGAGGAAGAAATTATTATTATTATTATTATTATTATTATTATTATTATTATTCAGAAGATGAGCCCATTCAAATGAACAAGCCCACCACAGGGGCCACTGACTTGAAATTCACTCCTCCGAAGAATATGGTGTTCATTACGAAGAAGTAAGAGGAGGTAGGGGGGAAATGCAGAAGGAAGCCTAAAATCTTAGCATGCGAAATTATACTGATATTACA
>NC_087218.1:48050371-48085371 GCF_015104395.2 Macrobrachium nipponense
AGTTGTTTGAAATAAAATTCATCGATACAATAGTAAGCGGTACTATTATATAGACAATGCAGCCCTTGGAAATGAAGTGCATTTCACGTGGTGCACTGTAGGCCTTACTTAAGGTTCTTTGCAGCGTCCCTTCGGCTCCTAGCTGCAACCTCTCTCATTCCTTTTATTGTACCTCCGTTCATATTCTCTCTTTCTTCCGTCTGGCTTTCCACCCTCTCTAACAACTGTTTTATAGTGCAGCTGCTTTGAGGTTTTTCATCCTGTTATACCTTTCAGATCATCTTACTGTCAGTTTTCCCTTTCAGCGCTGAATGACCTCACAGGTCCCGGCGTTTGGCCTTTGGCCTAGATTCTATTCTGCAGCTAGAGTGGTGCCTAGCACTGGGACCTGCGAGGTCATTCAGAGCTGAAACGGAAATTGACATTAAAAGGTTTGAAAGGTGTGACAGGAGGAAAAACTCGAGCAGTTGCACAAGGAATCAATTGTTAGGAGAGGGTGGAGGAAAGTAAGGCAGAAGAAAAAGAATATGAAAGGAGGTACAGTAAAAGGAACGAAAGGGGGTTACAGCTAGGGACCGAAGGCACGCTGCAAAGAAACATTAAGTAATGTTGAGAAGTGTTAGGGGGGAATCAGAAGATGAGGAAACAATACTCCAGTCAAAAGAAGAGTTGGATAACTTGAGAATGCTTGCTAGACAGAGGTGAAAGTACACTAACTGTAGGAGGCTTAACATATTTTGATAAGCCCTACGCATAGGTGTATTAAGCGGCTAGCATACTGGAAGTTTTATGCACATGGTGTTCATCCACAATTCAGCAGATAAAATATGAATGGTGAAATGGCTTAATGTTGAAAAAGTGTACGCATACAATGTACATTCTATAAATAGATTATGTATATATATTCTATATATATTATATATATATATATATTATATTATATCATATATATATATATATATATCTGAAATACTAAGTAAATAAATACCTCTTAATGTCGAATTCACTTCACCTTGGGAATGACTTACACAGAAAAGGAATTAGTTATGGCCTGCAATCGCAACTGCAGAAAATATACAAGCTAGAGTAATGGTCGGGACGCATGTACTAATCCTATACAACTTCCTTTGGATGTATAAGTATATAAATAACTTATTCCCAAGGGAAATTGACTTCGATACCATGGAGGTATTTGTTGCTTAATATACTACCGTGAGTATAAAAAGGCTTGTGGGATTTACAGACAATACAGACAAAACTGCCATATATATATATATATATATATATATATATATATATATATATATATATATATATATATATATATATATATATATATATATAATATATATATATATATATATATATATATATATATATATATATATGTGTGTGTGTGTGTGTGTGCGTGTGTGTGTGTGTGCGCGCGTGCGCGCGGGTATAATGTACATGTTAGTTATAGCCAATGATACACGTGTTACTTTTTTATATGAAAAAATATAAAGCCACAAATAGCGTTTAAAGTCAAATTCGCTATGCCATGGGATTACTGACAGCCACAGGGCATTATAACTGCTAAGCGCTTCTTCAGTACCTGCCAGGAGTCGAACCTAAGCCCTGTAAATTTGACCACCTGGTTACCTCAAGATCACTTGGCCCGGGCAGAAGTGTTTGTCATTTACAATTCCATATGGGTGTAAGGTATACCCAAGGTATAACAAATTCAACATCAAACGATAACTGTCACATTATAAATATAATGTAACACACACACACACACACATATATATATATATTATATATATATATATATATATATATATATATATATATATATATATATATATATATATATATATATATATATATATATATATCTCAGCAGAAGCCACAAGAAAAATTTATATATATAGACAAATGTCCTTTAATATCTAATTCGCTCTACCTCGGAAGTATTATCAACTAAAATCTTCCCCTTCAGTTTACTATATAAAAATGTATTAATTCCGAGGTAGAGCGAATTAGATATTGAAGGACATTTGTAGCTCGAATAATTTATATGAATCGCTGTGATGTGATAATTATTCATATATATATATATATATATATATATATATATATATATATATATATATATATATATATATATATACTAACATCTCAATTATGTCTTGCCGACAACCGGTGGACTAAGACACCCTGTGTGGGTAAAGCAGAAACGGAAAAAAAAAAAAAAAAATCATACTTATAATAATTCTGGGTATCTCCATACCATACCCAGAGAGCAACGACCCAAAAGTACCCGCTGCCCTTTCCCAGTTCTCAACCGGAGACGCATTCCACAATCCACCCACGCCACCGCCTCAGGCCCAGGAGGCCCCGCCCCCTTTTGGAGACGAAGGCCAATGGGAGGCCAGTCTTAGGGCACTATAGCGGCCGGCTGACCAATCGACGCCCTCCGGCGAGGCATTAGTCACTCCCATTGGGTGGAATTTTGGGCCGTTTTGTGGATATCCAGAAACCTGGGAAAAAAGAGTGATGGCGGAAGTCATCCCGGTGAAATATTTTTGGCTTTTTTGGTAAATTCCGTTTTCTTTTGACTTTTGGGGGGTCAGGGCATCACTTTTCCAACTATCAAAAATTGGACGTGAGATGACGCTTTCATTATCCTTGGCGATACCTGCATGCTGATATAGTATTATTTTTGACAGTAAAGCGGGAAAGACGGGTCCTGGGATTATTATTATTATTATTATTATTCAGAAGATGAAACCTATTCATATGGAACAAGCCCACGACAGACGCCACTGACTTGAAATTCAAGCTTCCAAAGAATATTATGGTGTTTATTAGGAAGAAGCAAGAGGAGGTAGAGGGAGATAAAGGAAAAGGAGATAATACTTATTTAAAAAAAAAAGACAAAAAAATAATTAATACACAGGCAAATAAATAAAAAGGCATCAAAATGCAAGAATAATATAACAATAATAATAATAATAATAATAATAATAATAATAATAATAATAATAATAATAATAATAATAATAATAATTTTTTGAAAAATTCCCAATATGAATATTGGCCAGTTACTCAGGAACATCGCTGAGCCTGAGAAGCGAATTGTAAGGAAAATAGAAAAAAACAATAATAATAATAATAATAATAATAATAATAATAATAATAATAATAATAATAATAATAATAATAATAATAATAATAATAATAATACATCATGGGGTAATGATCGTAAAATAATTTCAAAAAATTATATAAGGAGAAATACTAGAGTTAACATTATGTTACAGCATCGTTAAAACATACCTTAATTTTCACTTCCAGATTATTTGAAAAAATGATTATTAGCGCGTCTTATTGATGAGAAAATTATACGAACCCACAAAGAGTATTGGTCCGGAATCCATGGACGTACGAAATCAAGAGAAACAGATATCGTAATTTGTAAATGATGACAAAAGGTCTAATATTTATCATTAATACATCTATAATCTATTTAACGTTGATTTCCCTTGCTGCTACATTTTTTTTTATTGTAACATTATTGACGTACGGTTATGTGAAAATAGGTCGCGCTGTACTGTAGATATTGCCTTTGTGGAGGGGTAAATGAATTATACTATTTTAATAATAATAATAATAATAATAATAATAATAATAATAATAATAATAATAATAATAATAATAATAATAATTGTTATTATTATTATTATTATTATTATTATTATTATTATTATTATTATTTATTATTATTATTATTATTATTATTATTAGTGAACATATAATTCACGTATTTCAACTGTGGAGGATAAAAAAAGAAATATATATATATAATATATCATATATATATATATATATATATATATATATTATTATATATGTGTGTGTGTGTGTGTGTGTGTGTGTGTGTTTGTGTATGTGTGTGTGTAGAGAGAGAGACAGACGAGAGACATGAGAGACAGAGAGAGAGAGAGAGAGAGAGAGAGAGAGAGAGCCAGCGTGTCTGGCCATACCACGCTTACTTTCCTCAAATTATTGACCACTCTTACTTTCTATTTCCGAAATACCCCGACGGATAGAACATACCCACTCACAAAGCAAATTACCTTCATTTTATTGGGCAGCGGTTCGCTGTCAGCAGTCGTCTTTGAAACCATCGCCCGCGGGAGTATTTGAAAATTAGAAAATTATTGTTGTAATATGCACAATTACGTGCACTCATGAAAACTCAGATATGTGGGAATTTTTTATTCCATTCAGTTTAGGTGGTAATAAATAATAAATAATCAATAATAATAACTAATAATAATAATAACTAATAATAATACAATTATATTATTATTATTATTATTATATTATATTATTATTATTATTATGAGATATGTGGGAATTTTTTATTCCATTTAGTTTAGATAATAATAATAATAATAATAATAATAATAATAATAATAATAATAATAATAATAATAATAATAATAATAAACATACCAAGCGAATGCCCGGCACTTGCACAGAACCAGTACAAAAAGAGGCATGATTCAGTGGCAAAAGCCCTCCACTGGAGCCTGTGCAAGAAACATCAGCTACCTTGCAGTAATAAGTGGTACGAACCTGAAGGAGTGATAGAAAACGATCAGGCAAAGATCCTCTGGGACTATGGTATCAGAACGGATAGGGTGATGCGTGCAAATAGACCAGACGTGACGTTGATTGACAAAGTCAAGAAAAAAGTATCACTCATTGATGTCGCAATACCATGGAACACCAGAGTTGAAGAGAAAGAGAGGGAAAAAATGGATAAGTATCAAGATCTGAAAATAGAAATAAGAAGGATATGGGGAATACCAGTGGGAATTGTACCCGTAATCATAGGAGCACTAGGCACGATCCCAAGATCCCTGAAAAGGAATCTAGAAAAACTAGAGGCTGAAGTAGCTCCAGGACTCATGCAGAAGAGTGTGATCCTAGAAACGGCGCACATAGCAAGAAGAGTGATGGACTCCTAAGGAGGCAGGAAGCAACCAGGAACCCCACACTATAAATACCACCCAGTCGAATTGGAGGACTGTGATAAAGCAAAAAAAAAAATGATTATTATTATTATTATTATTATTATTATTGTTATTATTATTATTATTATTGCATGAATGTACTACTTCATGACCCAAGCCACAAAGCTATATTTGTCATAATATATCATAGTATTAAAAATGAAAATAATTATAAATCAAAGATATTTATTACCGTAAAAGGAACGAAACTGTCAGGCTTGTATTGTTGGAACCAAAATTTGGTTTGAAAAAATAAACATAAGTAGAGAAAAATTAATATAGAAAAAAGCGGTACGTGTCCATTTTTTTTTTTTTTTAAGTTTTTCTTCTTAAAGTTTCATTTGAATCGTCAGTGAAAATTTATTATTGTCAGACAAAAAATGAGTCGATTCAGTAGCTTATGAGTTAATTAAGTAAACTGTTCGCTTCTTTGTTATATAATTAAACATTTGCCTTAGTTGGAAAATCATAACAAGCCTTCGAGAAAATCATGGTCTTTCCCATTATGAGAAAAAGAACAAATGAATTAGTTCATGGTTAGTGCTTTCTGAAGGATAATGCAATATATTAACTATTTATTATTATTATTATTATTATTATTATTATTATTATTATTACTTCAGTAGATGAAACCTATTCACATGGAACAAGTCCACCAAAGGGGCCACTGACTTGAAATTCAAGCTTCCAAAGAATGTTGTTTTCAACCTCCCACCGCTAAAGAACCCAAACGCTGCAGCAGTAACTGATCATGATACAAAACCATTGATTTTTCACCGCCCTAGGGGAGACGAGAACCCGCGACATCCAAATGGCATGCTACGACACTAACCAATATAGTCTCTCGTTGCGACTGAGCAAACATCGCTCAGAAATTAAATAAAAGTTCACTCATAAAGAAAATTTACTTGGTGAAAAAATAATAATAAATTTTCATACTAAATGAAAGCTTAAATGATAAAAAAAAAAAGAGACAGACAGACAGACAGACGTAGAGGACTCGGGTAATAATGTAGATATCATTTTCAATGCATAACCAAATCAATGGGACTATTTATACGTGAAAGTTGATTATGAAATTCTCTCTCTCTCTCTCTCTCAGAATGTTCATCAAGTTTTTCTACGGTCGAAGTTCCTTGTGGGGATGACTCGGCTAAAATTATACCTATTCCTTTTGTTGGGTAGCGGTCATCCAGGTTATTAAAATTATTTCTAAGACAAAAGGCTTTTGATCAGTACTTTAAGACTGACTATAATGAAGTGATGCCGTGTTTTCATCAGAAAAATTGCGTTAATTAGCGTTCAGCCAACGAATGCAATTTCTGATGAAAAGGCTGCATTATTTTCTTATTACCTTATTACAAGAGTGTTGACCCTCCATGGGAGTAGGTCAAGTGACCTTCAGTCTTCAGAGTACATTCATACATATGAGTGTGTGTGTTGTTTTTATGTATATATATATACAGGGTGTCTCAAAAAAATGTACTCACTCTTAGAATTATGAGAACACCTTTATTTATGGACATAGAGCGAAATGAAATAGCATCGAATACATGAGACAAATGTGTTTGAAGAATCATGTTTGCGAATGTTCAAATTGATGACCATGTATTCGATGCTATTTCATTTCGCTCTATGTCCATAAATAAAGGTTTTCTCATAATTCTAAGAGTGAGTACATTTTTTTGAGACACCCTGTATATATACTATATATATATATATATATATATATATATATATATATATATATATATATATATATATATATATCTATATATATAGATTTGTGTATATATATATTATATCTGTATATAATCATTTTTAGCTACAATCCTTATAATGGCAAAGTGTGTTTATATACATACATACATATATATATATATAAAATCATTTTTATCTACAATCCTTATGATGGCAAAGTGTGTGTGTTTATAATATTATATATATATATATATATATATATATATATGTATATTATTATATATATATCTATATAGGTAATATATATATATAGCTATATATAACAAATATATATATATATATCTATATATTATATATTGTATATATATAATCATTTTTAGCTACAATCCTGATGATGGCAAAGTACAATTTGCCATCCTTGACGGAGACTGCAATTTCGCTACTTCTATGAAAGAAACTCTTAACAAGCAAATAACCTTAAAAAAAGAAAAAAATAGGCCAAATTATGCTATACGGGTAGAGCAAAATGCGTATATAGACGTCGTCATTTGAGGGGCCACCATCATCTCCCTCCTCTTTCTGAAAAGAGGACGACCCCAAGCTGTGACAAACTCGAAATTGATTCCAAATTGGTGGGAGATCAGACGCGAAAAAGTCCGGTCAATTGGGAACAAAATGAGTGGAATTCTTCCGGCCGATTAGAGCCGCAACCATGAAACCTTTCCAGCGACCAATCAAGTTATATACTTTTGCCTTCTATACGGTACGGCAGGAGACCTCGTGTGGGTTTGACTGAGAGAGAGAGAGAGAGGGAGAGAGAGAGAGAGAGAGTCGTAGAATGGAAGAGAGAGAGAGAGAGGGAGCGAGACAGGCAGAGGAGTGGAGAGGAATAAAGAGAGAGAGGAAGAGAGATAGAGGCATGGAGAGAAAAAGAGACAGAGAGAAGAGGAATATAAAGAGAGAGAATCAGGAGCATGGAAAGGAATAAAGAGAGAGAGAGACAGAGAGAGTCGTAGAATGGAAGAGAGAGAAAGAGATAGACAGGAAGAGGAATGAAGAGGAATAAAGAGAGATAGAGAGAATCAGAGACTTGGAGAGGAATAAAGAGAGAGAAAGTCGTAGAATGGCATAGAGCGAGAGAGAAGGAGGGAGAGAGAGAGACAGGCAGTGGAGTGAAGAGAAATAAAGAGAGAGAGAGAGATAGAGGCATGGAGAGAAAGAGAGACAGAGAGGAGAGGAATAAAAAGAGAGAGAATTAGGGGCATGGAAAGGAATAAAAGAGAGAGAGAGAGAGAGAGTCGTAGAATGGAAGAGAGAGGGGCAGAGAGAGAAAGAGATAGACAGGCAAAGGAATGGAGAGGAAATAAAGGAGGAGGAGAGAGACGTACGGAATCGGGCATAGCAGCGAACAGAGAGAAGGAGAGAACGAAGTGGAAGGGAGAAGAGAGAAAGCAGTGGATGAGAGAATAAAGAGAGAGAGAGACCGTAAGGAAAGGCCATAGAGGCGACAGGGATGAGAGAGAGAAGAAGGGAGGGAGAAGAGAAAGAAAGCCCCCTATTTGAAGGTGAGAAAAATAAAGAGAGAGAGGGGGGAGTCCGCCAGAGGAGTGGAGTAGAATAAAAACAGACGGAGAGAGAGAGAATCAGAGGCATGGAGAGGAATAAAGAGAGAGAGAGAGAGAGAGAGAGAGAGAGAGAGAGAGAGAGAGAGAGAGGAGGAGAGAAAAGGAGGAAAAATAGCGACTTTGAAATCCTCCCTTTTCAAACCACTAATAGCATCATTTTAAAATGACTTGATTCTGACTCAAAGGACGTGCCCCGGCGGGGCAAAGTGGCCTCAATGGCGCTCCGTCAGTAGGACCAAAATCGGGGGCGCTCTCCCCTTCGGCGGAGGGGACGACCACGTAATGATTTGGAGTCGGTAATATGCAATTTGGGATCGAGGTGGACAACAATGGCCGGCAGGACCAAACGCGACGTACATACGCACAAACACACACACCAGTGATTGGGGGCGACCGTCAGCTGGGCACGACGTTACGCCCTTTTATGTATCACATGTAAACTGCGTCGGCTATAGCCACAAGTTTATGATAACGTTCTTTGGAGAAGGACGTCCTAAGGAAATAAGCAAATAAATGATGGATTGTGCGAATGTTTTCGTTGGAACAGCGCTGGTCAGTCTTCTCTTAGAGAATTTTTTTCATTTCATTGTAACGAAAATAAAGCATATCTTCAAGAAAAAGGATGATAATAACCCATAGAGATGATGCGATGTTATCCGTCCTTCGTCTGCTGTCTTTTGCAGAAATAATCACTTCATAGAAATATGCGTTTTGTAATTTATTTGTGAATTGTTTCAGACAGGGGAGATCATATCAGTGCAGAAATCTTCGGGAAAGTGAGTCCACTGTCACAGATTAGCGATATCTCCTCCATCTTTCCATTAAAAAAATCTTTTTCCGTAATACCAGTTCTGATGACAGAGAGTAGACGTCATGCACCAGACAATTAATTAAGATATCCAAAAATATCCCCAGAGAAGGGCTCCAACTTTTCAATAAAAAAGATTTTTTTTCGTAATACCAGGTCTAATGAATTGTCTAATTAGACAGACAGTAGACGCCACTTGGATACTTAATTAAGATACTTATCCAATAATATGCCCAGAGAAGTGATCTAGTCGGTGACGATCGATGTCTCTTCAACTTTTCAATAAAAAAATTATTATTTTTTTTTTTCGTGATACCAGATCTAATGACCTGTCTAATTAGACAGACAGTAGACGTCATTAGACACTTAATTAAGATACTTATCCAAAAATATCACCAGAAAAAGGATCCAATCAGTGACTAGCGATATCTCTTCAACTTAAAAAATAAATAAATAAATAAATAAAAATAAGAATAGCGCCTCAATGGCGTGATCGGTATGGTCTTGGCGTGCCACCTCGATGGCCGCGAGGTCGATTCTCGGGCATTCCACTGAGGGGTTAGAGATGTGTATTTCAGGTGATAGAAGTTCACTCTCGACGTGGTTCGGAAGTCACGTAAAGCCGTTATAGTCCCGTTGCTGAATAACCACTGGTACCATGCAACGTAAAAACGCCATACAAACCATAAAAACAATAAAAAATTATTCTTAATTTATAATACCAGGTCTAAGACCTGTCTAATTAGACAGACAGTAGAGTTCACTAGACACTTAATAAAGATACCTATCCAAAAATATCACCAGAGTAAGGAAAACTTAACTTACCCACCTCGACTCTCGAGGAATATATGGAGCGATTCTTACAAGAGACAAAAACAAAACATTAGAATAAAGGGAAAGTGATCTCTCTCTCTCTCTCATCATGGGGTTAGGGGAATGGGGGGGGAAGGGGAAGGGGTGGGAAAGGGAAGGGGAAGGGGGTATTCGGTATCTGGAGCTTCTGGACATCAAGCTGAGAGGTTGAGTGTGTCTCCTTTTTTTTTTTTATTCTTCTCCGTCCCCCGTCCCCTCCCTAACTTTACCTTCTATCTTCTTACTTTCCTTCGGCACCCCCCCCCCCATCTCTCTCCCTCCCCTCTTCCTTCCTCTGTGATCGTTCAGCACGTGTCAGGAGGGAGCATAGTGGCTGGCGACACCGGGGGAGGTGGTGCTGCTGAATTCCTCTCTCTCTTTTTTAACTACTCCTTTTCCTTTCTTCTTTTTACCACATCACCCCTTCCCTCCCCCTTCCCAAAACGCCTCCATTTCTGTAGCCAGCCCTCAATCCTCCTCCTCCTCCTCTTTCTCTCTGCCCAGTGCTGAAGGATGGCCATGGCATAAAAGCACTCGTCATGTGCATTAGAGAAGCCGGCACAGAGACATTATGCTAAGTGTTCAAAATGGCCTCATCCCTCATTTCCCGACATCGAGGCTCCTACGGGAATGAGGGGTCGCTCAGGGAGAGAGAGAGAGAGAGAGAGAGAGAGAAAAAAGTTTTTTTTGGGATGAGGGGGATGAGTTTATTGAACACGGTGATCATCTTTTTTTATTTTTTTTAAGGGGGTTGGGGAGATGGGTTCTTCCGTATGGCGTGAAAAAAAAAAAAACATAATGATCATTCTCCCTTTTTTCAAGCATTTTTTCGCTACGCGAAATTTAGCAATAAGAAAAGAAAGAAAGCGATAAAAAATTCATTCCCTAAAACCAAGAAAACATTTCAAGGCGTTTTCCCTCTAGTCGTGATAAACGAATAATGATTAGTTTTTTTAAAGTAATAAATACATTCTGTAAATCACACTAAAATAATAATGATTAGTTCTTTGAAAGTAATAAATATATTCTGTAAATCACACTAAACTAATAATAATTAGTTCTTTGAAAGTAATAGATATATTCTGTAAATCACACTAAACGAATAATGATTAATTCTTTGAAAGTACACTAAACTGACAATGATTAGTTCTTTGAAAGTAATAAATATATTCTGTAAATCACAATAACTATAACTCATAATGATTAGTTGTTTGAAAGTAATAAATATATTCTGCAAATTGCACTAAACTAATAATAATTGGTATTTCTTTGAAAATAATACATCCTGTAATTGCACATGATAGTTCAAAAAGTTCCCTTATTCAAGATAAAGAAGTATGGTCGCTTGTTTCTATGAATACAATTCAGAAAGATCTGTGGAAATGATAATGATAAATAATAATGTTAATAGACGTTTGATCGTCAATTTAATATGTAATGAGTGATGTGTCCCAAAGTAGCGTCATTAATGATGCAATGTAATTCGTGCTTGTAAAGGTTTGTGGGAATCGGGAAAATGAGAGAGAGAGAGAGAGAGAGAGAGAGAGAGAGAGAGAGAGAGAGAGAGAGAGAGAATGAATGAATGATGATGGTAGAACAAAGACCTTAGGGAGACAAAGAGAAGGGAAAGGTAAACAAATAAGAAAAGAAAGTAATATGCACATTACAAGTATAGATTACTACAGAGAACCATTAGACTTTCTGACAACATCTCTACATAATGGAATGATAAGATTGATTCATTTTATTTGGCAGGTAGAAGAACATGTCAGAAAATGTTAGTTATTACAAAAATGATTTAACACTCAGCAACTGTAAATCCTTCATAATTTTCCTCTTTCTCTCTCTCACGCACATATTTTTCCTCTCTCTCTCTCTCTCTTACTCCCATTTTCTGGCCCTGATCATCCTGATACATCATTCGTAAAGGAATATCGGAATGAGGCGCAATCCTCGAGGATTCTCTCTCTCATTATCCGGGATCAACCCCCCCACCCCCCACCCGCCCAAAAAAAAGAAAAAAAGATGGTTGGTTGTGTTCTTAAATGTCTGGAAAGCTTCCCCCTTTTTGATAAATTTTTAATCTATTCATCATTTTATTAATTGATTATATTTTTAAGTGGGATCCCTTCTTTCTGTATTTCGCATTACCTCCTCTTACTTCTTCCTAATGAACGCCATATTCTTTGGGTGCCTGAATTTCAAATCAATGGCCCATTTGGTGGTCTTGTTCCATATGAATTGTGTTCATCCTCTGCATAATAATAATAATAATAATAATAATAATAATAATAATAATAATAATAATAATAATAATAATAATGAATAAGAAGAAGAAGAAGAAGAAGAAGAAGAAGAACCCTGAAAAGGAATCTTGAAAAACTAAAGGCTGGAGTAGCTCCAGGACTCATGCAGAAGAGTGTGATCCTAGAAACGGGGCACATAGTAAGAAAAGTGATGGACTCCTAAGGAGGCAGGATGCAACCCGGAACCCCACACTATAAGTACCACCTGGTCGAATTGGAGGAGGACTGATAAAAAAAAAAAAAAAAAAAAAAAAAATAAATAATAATAATAATAATAATAATAATAATAATAATAATAATAATAATAATCTTTGGAAGCTTGAATTTCAAGTCAGTGGCCCCTTTGGTGGCCTCCTTCCATATGAATGGGTTCATCTCTTAAATAATAATAATAATTTCATCCGCTTTTAGTAGTCAGTAATAAGAAGACTAGAGAAACTTTTATACAAAATAAACGCGGCTGAAATAGCCATTATTTTCGAATAAAAACCTTTATTAATGAAGGTCTTCTTCCAGCAAATAATAATAATAATAATAATAATAAAATAATAATAATAATACTGTAGCAGAAGCAGGAGCCCAGGTAACAGTTATATTGCATTTACTTTTCTAAGATCGCTGTGGTGTGGCTTGTACAGATATCATACGTGGCAAATTTCCATATTAAGCTGATCATGTTAGCTTCATGGAGTCTGTTGAAGTAGTTTTCATTTCTGGAAATGCAGTTCCTTCATTCCATCAGATACTCTTAATATAACTTATTTCGTCTATTCTTGGTTAAAACTCAATTTCCTTCATGAAAATGAAGATATGGCATATCTTCATACAGCGGTATTCCTCTTCTTCCTTTTGATATCTCGGTCTCTCATCGAAAACGAGATTCAGATTGGGAGAAACACTTAGCGCGAGAAAGGAGGGTAGGAAAGGGGCCGTTATAGGAAACGCCAAGGGAGGAAGGAAGAGTGGCTCGGATCCCTGGGACTTCTTCTTCATCATTCCATGGGCAGGAGAGTCACTTCTGGAAGCGCTGCGCATGCGCTTGTGGACGTATGCTTAGATTTGTGTATGTGTGTGTCTATGAATGTGTCTAAGTGGGTTTGTTTATGGGGGAGGAAGGAAAGGGATGAGTGGTTCTAAGTGTATCGTAGGTGACGTGTGTATCTATGCGTATATGTGTATGCGTGTACATGATACCTCCGGTAGGTGAGTGCGCGCGCAAGTGTGTGTGTATCTTAAAGCGTGTTAGTGTATACGTGTTTTATCTGAAATGGAAGGAATGACTACTACTTCCGCATGTATGTATATACGTATACATACATATTTACACACACACACATATATATATATATATTAGTGTGTGTACGTACAAATGTATATGCCATTTTGTTCATTAGGAACGGATAACACGAAATATTACCAGAAGCATGAATGTACGTATGTATGTAAGTATACTTATACGTACGCACATGACCTGACAGTATTGGGTTGGGGGTGGGGGGAAGTGGGGTAAAGGCATGTTCCAGTGTACATGTGTATGAATTACGGCGGTTGACGACTACCCAACCGCCCCCCACTCTCTCTCCTCTCCGTAGCACTTCTTAGGCATAATCCTTATGGGGTTTGATAAAACTCAGGCAAGTTTTTCCATTAAGGGCTGACCATTAATTTTGCTAATATTCAAGCCACGTCTGGATTTCGCCTCGGATTTATAACCCCCGGGCCGAGAGAGGTGCTAGATTTCGCCGCTACAATAGCGCCCCGTGGAACTTTGGCAGTCAGGAAAGGGAAAATATAGTTGTGGCACGGGGGTTTTGAAGTAGGTTGTGCCATCTCGGTTGTGAAGAGATTTTTAACCTTTTTTTTTGAGAGAGAGAGAGAAAGAGAAGAGAGAGAGAATTTTTTTATCTTATATTTTTTAAATTTTTTTTCCTTTTTTGAAGGGAATGATTTAAGTGGAGTTAAAGAGTCGGAGCCTGGAAAAGGGAATTTTTTTTCTGTTTTGTAAGTTTTAAGTATTCATAAGATTTGAAAAACAAAATCTTGGTCTTTTACTTGTTTGTAAGTTTTCAACTAAGTATTTAAAACATTTTTTAATATGAACGCGGTATTTGATTTGATTAGGAATCAAAGAGAAGAGAAAAATAACTTGGATTTTATTATGAGTTATTTACTGTACTCTGCAAAAAGAAAAAAAACAATTGGCTGTCAGTTCTTTAATGCTTGGGTTAGGCTGTGTTGGAACAGATAGTCAATGTCTATATATATATTATATATTATATATATATATTAGAGAATATATATATATATATATATATATATACACTATATATATGTGTGTGTGTGTGTATGTCTGTATACATATATATATGTATACACACATATTTATGTGTGTGTGTGTGTGTGTGTGTGAAGGCCAATATGGTGTCTCTGAAACTAAAGATGGTATCACATCTTCAGATAGAATTTGTGACCGATCCCTGTCGAGTTTTTAAGTGACATAACCAGATCCCCTCAGCCGACTCCCACAACCTTATCCTCTTTCCTTTGATCCTTGGGGGATCTACTTTCGACGACGTCGGTGACCTCGCTCTTTGTGACGCCATATAACTCTCAATCCATCCGTCTCGGATCTAGTACTTGATTGGCGGAGAGGGAGGTATCTCGTTATGTGCAACGGCTGACCTCGGGTTATGTATTCGCTGTCCGTTTTCGTTATCGAGTTTAATTTTGGTGTCGTAGGTATCTCGTTATGTACAACGTCTGACCTCGATCGATGACCGTTTTCGTTTTGGAGTTAAAAAGAGGTGGATGTGTAATGTTCAGTAATGGCACTTTGTACATACATGGAGCAATGCCTTTCTTTGTTCAGGATTTTTGTTTTGTTTATTTGTTTGTGGATTATGTCCTACGTTCTCTAATAATTTTTTTTACTTATTTATTTATTCATTTGTGACTCGGAATATTGAATGGCATTTAACTCTGATTATCAAAAGTACATTTTTACTAAGATTACTTTACATCATATCGATCTTTTAGACTGTCATTCGTGGCTTTTCGGGTTTTGCAATAACGATTAAACCAAAAAATGCAATAAATGAAATAGAGGTTTGTACACCTTGCTATATATGGGTAGAAAGTAAGAAGCATTTCGTCAGTAATTACCATAAGAATTGCATCTTTGTTGCGCTCTGAAACAGTGCCAGTAAGGAATTCGTTGTTTGACATGTTCAGCGTTATAAAGTATATATATTCTAAAATTTAATGTCAGACAAAATAAAAATACAACTAAACTTTGTTACGATAGACATACGCAAGACAGTTTTATAAAAAATTTAAAACATTAATCATTGGCTCATCATGCAAACGAAGCTCTCTCTCTCTCTCTCTCTCTCAAGACTGAAATTTGATGTAGGATTTATCACGTCTGTAACACTTCGAAAACTTGAAATAACTTTACAGAAGTCATCGTAACTAACAGATTAGTTCAAAAGGAAGATTGGTTTGGTATTAAGGTCTGCCATTTGAAAACAAGTCACGAAAGCAGAGAAGTAATGGCGGAGAAGGATCAGGTAAATGTATAGAGAGAGAGAGAGAGAGGAGAGAGAGAGAGAGAGAGAGAGGAAGGGACATTAATCCCTCAGATCAAAGTCGTCACAACCGACCGCCAAAATGGATTCACCTACTTACACTGATGAAGCCTTTTTATCTCCTTAACTTTGTCCCTTCCGACTCGATTATTAAGGCCAGGCACAAGGAGAATCCTCCCGCCGGGATGAAAAGAGCGCTTGGGGCCAGGTGCCCCAGAGGTCATTTCGCCCTGACCGACCGGCTGGGCGGTTAGAGCTCTTCGCGGACGGCGATGCGACGTTGTTCCTCTTTCTCGTGACCACCGAATTCATGTCTGCCGGGATTTGGATCTTGGGACAAATCCATACAAATATCGCTACTTATCATCGCCATCTCCTATGACTTGGCGATGGTATTTCCCGTCGGTGGCAGAGCTGGATGAGATGCGAGGCTTGAAATGTAGTACAGTTGAAGTGTCTAAATTTGGGGGGAGAAGAAATTAAAAACCAGCAACAACTGACCAGTAAAACTCTCGCTCCCGAGTCTGTCAAACTTCAGGATTTGATTGCGCGGTGCAACCGCGTTACCAGACGCATGATTCAACGAACGTTGCTTATCCACTTTCAAACAAAAACAGTGAACTTCCATTCACCTTCAATGTCGTATCACCATCATCATCATCATCATCATCATCTAAACCTTACTTTGGAAACGTCAGAAAGAAGTTCCTCATATGAAAACAAATATGAAAGGGAAATCAAATTTCGCCTTTGGCCGTTCGAGGGTTGGGATAATATGGTCTTCGGGAGGAAAATTGCCAATGTAGTGGAGCCTCTCTCTCTCTCTCTCTCTCTCTCTCTCTCTCTCTCTCTCTCTCTCTCTCTCTCTCTCTCCACCACATCAGGCTGACCAGAAGGGGAAGGTGAAATTGAAAACCAAACAAACTGAAAATCATTTCCATTTTCGTCTCTCCAATTTTTTTAGCATTTTTTTTTATTTTTCGTCCTTCTTACCAAGCCCCTTTTTTTATTCATTTATATCTTTAATCTTTTAAGTTTGCAGATGTGCTTTAGTTTCTTTTTAATCTTCATATTATTTACTATATCAATTTTTCTTCCCTAACTTAACACCGTTGCTTTCTATACTTGGATCTCTGCAGATGTGTGTTTTTTTTTCCATCACCGACTGCATTAGGATGCTGCTAATGTTCAAATATCTCATTGAGATAGATATCTTTGTTTATTGTGCATTTACAGAGTCCAGCCAAAACAGCTGTTTACTGTAAATAACATCTCATCACTAAAACCGTTTAACCTACTTTCTAACTCCCATAACCAAAACGGTTGTTCATTTTTATGTGATATTTCCTAGATTCTACCTTGCAAAACGCAATATGTATCCAGAAATGTTTTTTTTTATGTGAAAATACTTCATTCGGGTAATGAACATGTGCAGACGTCCTGTCATCCAATACTTGCAATAATAATAATAATAATAATAAACTTGATTTCACCTTAGGGCCATAAACATGGAATGTACTAAGTAGAGACAATCCAATACACAGAACCTAGATACACGAGATAAAATGATAAATAATAATCGGCAATATCCACGCAGTTGCTGATGTAATAGTAAAAATAGTATATATAATTATAATAATGGTAATGACAATACTACGTAATATTGAGAACATTAGCAAGGTACTACCTTGGTCCTCTCTGTCATGACGGTATGAAACATCCCCAAATCTGTTTGCCCGCCCCGGGTGGAGGCGGGATAGGTAGAGGAGACATGACACATCAACCTCCTCCTGCAAACCAGTTTGTCCGTAACAGTGGGGGCGGGGTAGGTAAGGTATCGGGAGTGTAGGGGAGACATGGCGGGCAATGCCGGGTTCCAGCGCAGCGTAGCGCGCACCATCAAGTAGTACTCCAAAACTAGAGACTTTTCTTGATAATTACCTTCTTTCAGATAGACGAATCCCGTCACCACCGCCCCCCCCCCCCCCACACCCCATCATATCATTTTCAAAGAGAGGTTAGCTGATAGATAATGGAGAATAGTTAGGGGTCATTTCCACGCAGTGACATACACAAAGAGGAAGCCATCAGAGCGATTATCATGGCTGGCAAAACGGAATGCCTCAGCATTACACAGCTAGTGCATATGTTTAAATCTCTCTCTCTCTCTCTCTCTCTCTCTCGGTCTCTCTCTCTCTCTCTCTCTCGTCGGGGCACAGTCATACTGCTGGTTTGCTCCAAATCAAGGGCATCAAGAAGGTAATCATGATTCGAAAGGGGTAAAATATCTCTCTCTCTCTCTTTCTCTCTCTCTCTCAGCGTGGCATAGTGCTACTGTTTTGCTCGATAAAAATCAAGGCCTCGACAAGGTATTCCTCATTCAAGCATTGTAAAGTTCTCTCTCTCTCTCTCTCTCTCTCTCTCTCTCTCTTTATGAATTAACTCGCCAGTCGACCCGCAAAAAGAAAAATAATTACGGTCTTGCATAATGTCGTTGAATATCCAGTTTTATTGATAGACAATTATCGGAACTCAAAATGATCAAATATTCTTCTGTGACTTATTAATATTCTAACCCACTGCTTTTAAATTTGGTATACGCGTGACACGGAGAGAGACCTAATGCAATTGACCCATCTGTAGCGCAAAATTTTAAAAGTTAGAAAAAAAGAAAGTGCAAAATTTTTGACATTAAAAAAAATTTGCAAAATTTGTGACAGTAACTGATAGTATGAAGAGAAGGAACATTACTCCAAGTATAGTAAGAAACTATAACGTTGACAGAGGTTATTCTCCGTGACGCTTAGTGGAGAAGACGTGAGACGAGAGATGAGGAGAAGACCCCAGAGAGAGAGAGAGAGAGAGAGAGAGAGAAGACAGAGGAGGGAGGGAGGCAGGTGGTGGGGGGAGGGTAAATGATTTTTTTTCGCAGATGAGGGGTATAAATAGGGCGTAATGATGGCTGGGGTGAAGCTTTGAGGGCTTAGAAGCCAGTTGGTCCACTCTGTCTCCAGGGGTTTCTGGAAGTCAGGGAGAGAGAGAGAGAGAGGGTTGGGGGCTGAAAATGTAACGCTACCGTTATTTCTCTGGTATTATTTTCTTCATTATTATTCAGGGTCTTTTTCACACATAGAGAGAGAGAGAGAGAAAGGTTGTAGGCCATGATACATATTTTAACTTTTGTTGTTGTTATTATTGTTATTACTATTATTATTATTATTATTAAGCCGCAAAGACACCTTAAATTCTCGGCTTGCTTTGAAATTTTTTTCTGGGGGGAGGATTGGTGTTTTTTTTTTTTTTTTTTTTTGCTACTGCTGTAAATATTAAATCCGAATGGTTAAAAATCCTCATGGAAATTTTTTTGAACAATTATTCTAGTTAGTTTAAATTTTAAGAAGAATCGTACACCCAACAAATATATTTCAATTTTAAGAATAATGATGAGACATTCCATGACTTTCCTGACTTTTCCTTTATCCTCTTGAACCTAACTTAGCCCTAACTAACATAACCTAACCTATAACAAAAAAATAGTGGCCATAATGATATTAGGCCGGCAGTGCACTCTCCTGTCAAAATTTGAAGGCCTTCTCATTAATCTAGAAAACCTAACCTAACCTACGTTGTTGTTTAAGATTAAGCCAGCCAAATGCCAGCACGGACTCTTGCCTCCAGAGCAGCCTGTAAGCCTAACCTGACTTAGTGGCAAAGATTATTTGGGGACATTAGGTGTTCCCGTCAAAGTGTAGGCCTCTTCAGTTGAAAAAAAAAAAAAAAGTGGTTTTCCCTAGCTGGTATTCTGCAAAAAAATAGTTTGTGTTCATTGCAAACAAAACACTCTCAAGATGGTTAAACACCGGGATTACAGTTTAGAATAAACTGTATCCAAACTTAAAGACGACAGACGCCATTTGGGATTTGTAATGACACACATTAGAGAAGGGTTCGTTAAAATAGAATTTGTCCGACGCCCTCAACCTTTTAGGGTGATTGGGATTGGAGGCCCGTAGGCCTACCTCTCACGCCCACCTCATCGCCCTCCCTCATCCCGTGGGAGGCTCGTGCAGGAGTTTCGAATTTTGTTTTGCTCCGAAATCAATAGTTCATTTTTGCCTTGAATTTTAGGATCATGTCAAGAACAGCGAACCTGCTTTTTTTCAAGACAATATTATACCACTTTGATTTATATATATATATATATATATATATATATATAGATATATATATATATATATATATATATATATATATATATATAAATATAAAGTGGGTTCCCTAATCTTGACATGATCCGAATTTTACACCTAGAGGTGTTACTAATATTCGATCCCAAAAGGGGGGTATAGTGCCGTCAGTGAGCCCTCAGGTGGTGCACTGTAGGCATTACTTAAGGTTCTTTGCAGCGTGCCTTCGGCCCCTAGCTGCTACCCCTTTCATTACTTTAACTGTACCTCCTTTCATATTGTCTTTCCTCCATCTTACTCTTCACCCTCTCCTAACAATTGATTTATAGGTTTCCCTCCTGTTACACCTTTCAAACCTTTTACTGTCAATTTCGGTTTCAGCGCTGAACGCCCTCGTAGGTCCCAGTGCTAAGTTTGGCCTAAATACTATATTCAGTTCAATTTAAATTTAATTCAGTATTCAATTCCACTCATCTTCGAAACTCGTGTATAAATCCCTCAATTTTATTTTGATCAAAAGAACGAATATTTTGTAGAGTTATTGGTCCTAAGAAGCCCCAAACCCACAAGAAAATCAGAAGTGACGTGGTGAATAAAATCATATAATCATTTCACTGTCACAAGCTCACCACAAATGCTCCTTCATTGTAAACACGGATCAGTAATTCGTAATAATAAGGTTCTCTTGTGAATATTGGAGAATTTAACCGTAATGCTATAGGCATATGTATATATATACATTTACATATATATTATATATATATATATATATATATATATATATATATATATATATATATATATTTGTGTATAACTGAATCACGAAAGTTTGTAACGTGATAAATGCATAAATAAAGGTATAAAGGCAGCTACTCCAGTGTTTTCAGTTTCCTTCGTAGCTTATATATATATATATATATATATATATATATATATATATATATATATATATATATATATATATATATATATATATATACATCGTGTATATATATGTGCATTTATATACACATATATAATAATAATAATAATAATAATAATAATAATAGTAATAATAATAACTAATAATAATAATAATAAAATTGCAAAATAACGCTTTTATAATTAGATTGAAAAGCCATAATAATAGTAATAATAATAATAATAATAATAATAATAATAATAATAATAATAAATCAGGTAAGATTGCAAAATAACGTTTTTATAATTAGAAGGAAAAGCTATTGGCCTTTTGTTCATCAAATGTGTGCGACATCTCTAGAGGGAGGGAGAGAGACGGAGTTTAATAGATAGGTAGACAGAGAGGTAGGGGGGGTTGCTATAGGCAGGTAGACAGAGAGAGATGTGGGGGAGTAATGGTGATGTGTTGGGAGAGAGAGAGAGAGAGAGAGAGAGAGAGAATGGGGTGGGGGAGTGTAAATAGTGAAAACTGTGTGTGTGTGAGAGAGAGAGAGAGAGAGAGAGAGAGAGAGAGAATGGGGTGGGGGATGTAAATAGGTAGAAACTGTGTGTGTGTGTGAGAGAGAGAGAGAGAGAGAGAGAGAGAGAGAGAGAGATGAGGAATGGGGAGAGGATGTAAATAGGTAGAAACTGTGTGTGTGTGTGTGTGAGAGAGAGAGAGAGAGAGACTTTCGAATAGCCTTCGCCTAATTCAATTTTACACCCATGCGTTCCCTCCGATAGAGTCTGCTCACTATACCAAAACTCCGGCTCCTGGACGGCCCCACAAGTATGCCTTTGCAGTGTTTGTGAATGTGCCCACTTCATTAGCTGTAGCCCTATAAGTACCCTCCATCCTGTGGGGCTTCTTCTGTCAGGCGCCCCAACCTCCTCCCCTCCCATTCCCTCCGAACTCCAAGCTCTCAGTTCCCACCCCCACCCTTACCCCTCTCCTCTGACGGCACAGAGGAGGCACAAAGGAAGCCAACTAAGAATTGAGTGGTTAGTTTCGCTCGTCCGTTTTTGAACTGACAGAAAACTATTTTATTTCTCGAATTTCGTCCTGATTCTTTCGCCACGTCTCGTGGCTACAGGTATAAGATGATTGAGCTGTTATTTCTTAAAATTTTATTTCCTTTTACGAAGATAATGTTTCAAGGTCCTTTGAAATAAATAGCCTTTCGATATTATATATTAGTCATTTCAGTATTTCCGAAAATTTGATTTCCGTTGACGAAGATATCTCAAGGTCCTTTGAAATAGCTTTTCGATATTTATATTAATAATTTCTGTGTTTTCGAAGGTGATGGCAACCTAGAGCTATTATTTTTCATTTGATTTCTGTTCATGTAACTATTTCAAGGTCCTTTATATTATAAAGCTGTTATATTGAATTTTATTTTTGTTCATGTAGCTATTTCAAGGTCTTGAAGTTAGCTTTTCGATATTATATTATAAAGCTGTTATGTTTCATTTTATTTCTGTTTCAAGGTCTTAAAAATAGCTTTTCGATATGCATTATAAAGCTGTTATATTTAATTTTATTTCTGTTCATGTGGCTATTTCAAAGTCCTTTGAAATAGCTTTTCGATTGTTATAATAATAATAACTTTAATGGGCACAGTTTTCCGTGTCGAAAATGAAGACAATGGTTGCAGGTCCGCAATAATATAGCATGTGAGTATATGGTCTTTATTGGATATTAAAAGCTTTCGAACCTTGCAAAGCTTTTAATATCCAATAAAGACCATATACTCATATGCTATATTATTGCGGACCTTCATTTTCGACACGGAAAACTGTGCGCATTAAAGTTATTATTATTATAACAATCGAAAAGCTATTTCAAAGGACTTTGAAATAGCTGCATGAACAGAAATCAAATTAAATATAACAGCTTTATGATATAATATCGAAAAGCTATTTCAAAGGACTTTGAAATAACTTTAATGGTATCTAAGTTGATGGTAAATTCGAGCTGTTATTTTTCATTTGATTTCTGTTCATGTAGCTATTTCAAGGTCTTAAGAAATAGCTTATAATAATAATAATAATAATAATAGTAATAACTTTAATGTTATCTAAGTTGATGGCCAAAGATTTGGCAAATTTGAGCTGTTATTTTTCATTTGACTTTGTTCATGTAGCTATTTCAAGGTCTTAAGAAATAGCCTATAATAATAATAATAGTAATAATTTTAATGTTATATAAGTTGATGGCAAAAGATTAGGCAAATTTGAGCAGTTATTTTTCATTTGACTTCTGTTCATGTAGCTATTTCAAGGTCTTAAGAAATAGCTTATAATAATAATAATAATAATAATAGTATTAATTTTAATGTTATCCAAGTTGATGGCAAAAGATTAGGCAAATTTGAGCTGTTATTTTTCATTTGACTTCTGTTCATGTAGCTATTTCAAGGTCTTAAGAAATAGCTTATCGATATTATCGTAATATAATAACTTTAATGTTATCTAAGTTGATGGCAAACGATTCGAATCCTTACAAAAAGTGGGAACTTATCCCGGGGATCCTTTCTCCCAGCAAGGAAATCCTGCACGCGACGCATTCAATTATCTATGTAAATATCTTGATACCTGCCAACCAGGTAGAGACAGGACAGGACAAGGGACAGGAGGCGAGACGCGTGCGGCGGACAACACCGACGGGGCGTGGCCACCTCCATAATGACCACTGTCCACTGGACACGCGTCCAGCATCCTTCCGATTTACCCTGGACCCTCGTGACGTCACTGAGGGCACGCGCACTCATTGGTCACTCCACAACAGAGCCAATCAATATGGCTGCTTTCCGCCTGAGCATTCCAGTTTTTTTTTTTTTTACCCTCTCTCTCTTTCTGTCTCTTATCTCTCCCCATCCCTGCCCCTCTCTTTACTTCTGCGTCCTCTCTCCCTCTCTCTCTCTCCCTCTCTCTCTCCCCTCCCTGATCTTTTGCCGAGGGGAGAGAGAGAGAAAGAGAGAGAGAGAGGTTCGCGTCTCTTTTGTCAGATTGTTCCGTTCCATTATCCCCAGTGTCCACTATTCCCTCCATCCGTCCACTGAATCTCAAACATCGGCCCAAAACATTCTCGGCTCGGATGGATTACGTCGGCCCCGATCGCATTGCGAAAATGGTGCGTGCGCCCAGCGCGTTTTTTTTTTTTTTTTTTTTTTTCGGTAGTGCGCTTTAGAGAAAGATAAATAATGGAATATTTTATTGAGGGCCGTTGTCGGCATAGAATATGTATATACCATGTTTTCTTGCGAAAGTTTTCGTTCAGTTTTGAACAAAAACTTTTGAACCGGTTTTGCGAAAATTGTCTTATATGAAATCGCTGAAAATAAAAACATATTCACATCCTTCTGGAGGCTTTTGTCACCATCTATTATGCATATATTTATCAAGTTTTTCTAAGTATTTAGTTCATGTATTTCGTTTTTCGGACAAGTGGCTGGCGGGGAGGGGGTGGAGGTTCCGTCACAATCACAATGCTATACAATGTCTCGGAATAAATCTACTTTTATATAATTTTTTTTTTATTTGTTCATGTGTTTATTTATTTATTTATTTTTGCTTGCTTTCATGGAAAATTATTCAGTTTTCTCTGCGTCTTCTCAACATTTTATTACTCTATCTCCCTGCCACAGTTCTGTCGCCTTCAGTATTATATCCCTTCCTCTTCCCCTAAGCTTTCGTTTCCAAATGTTCCCGTCCGTCTACCTTTCCAAAACGTCTTCCTTTTTTCCCTTCTTCTTCTTCTTCTTCTTCTTCTTCTTCTTCTTCTTCTTCGTCTATCTATCTATCTCCCTCTTCTTCATCTTCTTCTATGTATGTATCTATCTCCCTCTCCTTCTTCTTCTTCTATCTGTCTATCTATTTATCTCCCTCGTCTTCTTCTTCTTCTTCTTTGTATCTATCTCCCTCTTCTTCTTCTATCTAACTCCTCCTCTTCTTCTTCTTCTTTTTCTTCTTCTATCTGTCTCCCTCTTTTTCTTCTTCTTCTATCTATGTATCTCCTCCTCCTCCTCCTCCTCTCTTCTTCTTCTTCTTCTTCTTCTTCTTCTTCTTCTTCGTCTGTCTATCTGTCTACCTCCTTTTCCTCTTCTTCTTCTATCTATCTATCTCCTCCTCCTCCTCCTCTTCTTCTTCTTCTATCTATCTATCTCTCTATCTATCTATCTATCTATCTATCTCCTCTTCTTCTTCTTCTTCTTCTATCTATATATCTCCTCCTCCTCCTCTTCTTCTTCTATCTACCTCATCTTCTTCTTCTTCTTCTCTTCTTCTTCGTCTATCTATCTATCTACCTCCTCCTCCTCTTCTTCTTCTTCTTCTTCTTCTTCTTCTTCTTCTTCTGTTTATCTATCTACCTCTTCTCCCTCTTATTCTTCTATCTAGCTCCTCTTTTTCTTCTTCTACCTATTTATCTATCTATCTATCTATCTATCTATTTACCTCCTCTTCTTCTTCGTCTATCTATCTATCTTCCTCTTCTCCCTCTTCTTCGTCTTGCGGGGCAAATGCTATAAATGTCAACGCGGATCAAGAGGCAATATGTTAGGAGGGGCCACGTAACTTTGGCCCTGTGTCCGGCCCAGTGCCAATGCCAGTGCCATGCAACGAAACTCGTCCGGAGATTCGGCTGTGGCTGCTTCCGTTTCGCTGTAACTTTCGAGTGCTTTCGCTATCTCTCTCGAGTTTGAGAGTTCGTGGGTTTATGCTTCGACTATGCGTTACTTTACTTCGTGCTTGCTTGCTTGCTTTTGCTTTTGTTTCTTTTGCTCTCGGAGTGTTTTTATGTTACACGTTTTTTTTCAGGTGTTTTCTTTAACAGTTTTCCTTGAAGTGTGTTTTATAAAAAAATTTCTGGAAGCGTTTATCTTTATCATCTTTCCTTGAAGTGTTTTTATATAACATTTTTCTTGAAATGTTAATTTTTTAATTTTTCTTGAAGTTTTTCTCTCTCACATTCAAGCTTGGTTTGTTTGAAGCAATTCAGACACGAGATATTTGGAGTCGCAAATCTCGGGGTCATAAAAGCTTCTGATTTTTGTTGTAACTGAATATCGAGCCATATAATTAGCAGAATGCTTATTTTTTTATGACTTAACCCTTTATGGAAATTAAATAGAAATATTCATTATTACATAAATAATTAAATTAACGTTTCATTTGTTATTGAAGAAATTAGGGAACAAATAAATGAGTAAAAAAAATAAAAGACGAATAGCAACAAATGGAAAACAAAGCAAAAAAAATAAAATAAAGTAAAATAAAATGAAAAAAGTAATCTTAGAATAAATACGATAATTGACAACCTAATCTAAGCAGTAATTCTCATACAAAAAGCAGATGTATGTGTGTATGTTCTGTATGCTGTATTACATGGGTTTGAGTTTGCACGTTTTGTGTGTGTGTGTGTAAGTGTGTGTGCGCGCGCGCGCGTGTAGAATGATTTTCCCTGGCCACAACAACAACAACAAAGTAGAGCCGTCGGCAAGAGAGATGGAGTCTATCGCTCATCATCTAAATCCGGGATCTCTGCTCCCACCTCTCTCTCTCTCTCTCTCTCTCTCTCTCTCTCTCTCTCTCTCTCTCTAACCATCAAACCCTCTCTCCCCTATACATATATATGTATCCTCTTCCCTGTCCCGCCTCGCCCCCATCTCTCTCTCTCTCTCTCTCCCGGACTTTCCTTCGGTCCTCCCCAGATATTCCGGGGTGCAAAGCCGATCACCGTCATTATTTTGGGGCCGCCATGTTTGGCCAGACACATCAAGGGTCACTGAGAGAGAGAGAGCGAGAGAGAGAGAGAGAAAGAGAGAGAGAAAGAGAGGCGGTTCGAGGGAGGGTGTCAAATAGATGGATGAATGATACAATGAAAGTGATGAAAGATGTGTAGATTGTGAATTAATGAAAATATGAGCTGATTTTGCCGATAATGTTGTCGATAACAGATATAATACAAATAAATAAATACATACATATATATATATATATATATATATATATATATATATATATATATATATATATATATATATAAAACGCTTCAAATTACACACATTTCAAGTATGTCTCTATTCTTTCCACATGCCCGAAGCATCTCAAAGTACTTTGATTTACTTTCTACAACCAAGCTAACCTTTTTACCAGGTCAGTGTAGCCTATCTACGCAGTTCTCATATACTTTCAGTTCTTTTTATGTTAGCTGATTATGCAAAGGAGACAGCTCATAACAACAGCTTCTTCCTATATTTATCTTTCATTCTCATTAATCATTCATGCCTTCATTTCTTTCATACGCTTTCCAAACGCCCATAATCTTTCAGGCTACTCTGTGACGCACCTCCTCCCTCATATTGCTCTCATATGCTACATTTTCTCCCAAATGCCTTCATTAACTGCTTCCTTTCATTTACAATCCTCACGAACTTCTTTTTTTAATAAGTGGTATCTCTTCTTTCTGTATTTTCCTTTACTTCCTCTTAATTCTTCCTCACGAACACCATATTCTTTGGAAGATTGAATTTCGAGTCAGTGGCCCCTGTGGTATCATCCAATGAATAATAATAATAATAATAATAATAATAATAATAATAATAAAATAATAATAATAGTAAACATTAATTGTTCCATCATCTTGGTTTTCAGTTGCCTACATATTCTTTGGGAGCTTGAATTTCAATTCAGTGGCCCCTGTGGTGGGCTTGTTCCATATGAATATGGTTCATCAACTGAATAATAATAATAATAATAATAATAATAATAATAATAATAATAATAATAATAACAATAATAATAATAATTGTTTGTTCATCTTGGTTTTCAGTTAACTACACGGACCTCACTGTTGTTTACATTTTCTGTTGTTTACATTTTCCCTCTCAACTTTCTCCTCCTTCTAACACTTTCATTTTTTTTTACATTAGTTCCTACTGTTTCTCTTTATTGTCCCCGAGAATTTCATTTTACCGAATACATTCAACAACTGAATTGGCTAAGAACTGCATTCACAGTGGACAGCATTTCTATTTTATTATGAGATCCAGTTGCTCATTAGTCCTTATCTCTGTATTTTTATATGCGAATATTTATATATACATATACATTATATATGTATGTACATATATATATATATACACATACGTACATACATGTGTACATAAACACATATGTAGTATATATAATTATATGCATACAAACATTCCTGTATACATGTATCAGTGTGAAGGCGGTCCAGGGAAACGTACTGAATTCAGCATAATTCGTACCTTACTGCCTGTTTATGTATATATGTGTATATGTATCTATTTTTATATGTATATATAATACATAAACATTTTAAAATGCAAATAGGAGTTCGAATGGCACACATATATATGTGAATAATTAACATCAGAATTTTCACAAATCTTCTCGGGGAGTGACGCCCATTGAATGAAGACGAGAGAGAGAGAGAGAGAGAGAGAGAGAGGAGAGAGAGAGAGAGAGAGAACCGCCGTCGCTCGCGCCCTGCTGCCTGCCGGAGTGATGAAAGAGAGAGGAGTGAAAGATAATGTTTATGATGGATGAGTCGAAGGTGGCCATGGCGTCAAGTTCCGAAGCGCCCGCTTCCGAGGAGGAGGAGGAGGAGGTGGAGGTGGAGGTAGAGGAGGAGGAAAAGGAGGAGGAGGTATAGGCGCAGGAGTAGAAGAGGAGGAGGAGAAGGAATGGTGGTTTAGGTGGAGGAGGAGGAGGAGGACACGAGAGGCGAAAAAGCGTAAGAAAAAAAAGGGGGGGAGGTGAGGAAAAAATCATTAGCTTGAAAATGGACATAAGAGATGAGGCCGAAAACGTTCTCGGGGAGAGAGAGAGAGAGAGAGAGATAGACAGAGGAGAGAGAGAAGAGATATAGAGAGAGAATGGCATGAAAGAAGAGTTTCGCAAAGGGTTTCTGTGAATGGAAAAATGAGAGAGAGAGAGAGACGGAGAGAGAGGAGAAGAGGAGAGAGCGAGAGAAGAGAGAGAGACGAATAGAGAGAGATCGAGAGAATGGCTGAAGAAGAGTTTCGAAAAGGGTTTTCTGTGAAATGGAAAAATGAGAGAGAGAGAGAGAGAGAGAGAGAGAGAGAGAGAGAGAGAGACTGTAGGTGACATTCTTGATCGCTAATTCATTTTTGACAAACATATATATCCGGTTTATCAATTCTTCATTCTCCGTACACATTTCTTAGACCATTCTATCCTGAAGTAATGTTTGAATTCCTGTATTTTCCCACTTTTCCAATATTGTTCCCGTGTTTCGCTTTTCAACAGCTGACTCCCGTCTTAACAATGAGATAAAAACCTGTTTATTTATTTTTTTTTTTCTAATTAATTTTTTTGATGATGAATCTCGACGCTGGTTGATATGCAGTTGATTCTAACAGTGCATTTTGCTTTTCAAACTGTTGTGACAACTTGGTTTCTACTGATAATAATAATGATAAAAGATGACGCTAACAATATAATAATATAATAATAATATAATATAATAATAATAATAATAATAATAATAATAATAATAATAATAATAATAATAATAATAATAATAATAATAATAATAATAACATAGTCTGCTTTTCAAACTATTGTGGCAGCTTGGTTTCTAATATAATAATAAGTAGTAATGATAAAAGATGACGCTATGAATAATAATAATAATAATAATAATAATGATTAAAGAAAAAGCCAAGAAAGAAATATGGAAAAAGGAGAGAGAGAGAGAGAGAGAGAGAGAGAGAGAGACTTAGGAGATAAAAGTGATAGCGAAACAGGCGGGATCATCACTCAAGCTCTGTCACGCCTTGGAGCCATCGCAGCATATTCATCAAAATCCACATTCGGCCCTCATCTTCATATCTTCTTCTCCTCTCTCTCTCTCTCTCTCTCTCTCTCTCTCTCCTCTCTATTCCCATTTATATTTCGTAAGTTTTCAACTAAATATAGCGGGCCATAAGGCAACGAATAAGAATGATAAAAGATCTCTCTCTCTCTCTCTCTCTCTCGTAAGTTCCCAACCCAACAGAATATAGCAAGCCTTAAGACAACATGTAAGAATGGTCAACTATATTCTCTCTCTCTCTCTCTCTCTCTCTCTCTCTCTCTCTCTCTCTCATATCTTCTCTATTCTTTCTATTATTCATGAGCGCTCGTTCTTTGCAACACTTACATTTTTTCTTTCAATTCCCTTGCAAGAAGGTTTCAGTTCATTTTTCTTAACTTGTGCTTTGATTTTTTTTATTTTATTTTATTTAGTTATTTTTTATTTTTGTAATTTGCTGATCGATAAGCACATCCCACATTTGTTTCAATGAGCATTGTTTATGTGAAGGCATGACGTCATCTTGCCCAGATATGCAAGAATAACTTGAATTTCTGTTTCAAGCGCATTTCTTAGCATCATGATTAGTTATGCTCTAAATTTTTATAAGAGATTCTGACGGGAAAATCTTGTATCCTTTCAATACTTGAACGTAGTAATGCTTCTCTTCTGTCTTACCGGGTTGATGATTAATTTAATTAAAATAACTTTTTTAGATCGCTGAAATAAGTAATTTTTTTTCTGGTATCGAAATTCGCGTCAGTCAAATTACACGATCAAGCACTTATTCTTCGTACATAGTTGCCTGCTGTTCTTTATGTTATTTCCGGTTATCTTTTCATGAACTAAAACGCAGATTCATAAAATAAATCATGTTAGTTCTTTTAAAACTCTGATTCATAATATAGTTTATATTAGTTCCTTTATAACCAGTTCATTCTCCTGTCACTATATTTAGGCCTATTCCTTCTCTTGTGTCGTTCTCGAGTTTTAATGTAAAAATCATACCTCCATTACAACCCCTTTTCTGTTTTATATCTTTATTCTATTTAACCATTATAACATCATCATACACTTCATTTCAGTGCTCACTCATTATTTCCCTAATTCTTCATTTTTTTTTAGTTTCTAATTTAATTAGGTCTCTTCTTTGTCTTCTCCCATCTGAAACTACTTTTCCCTCTTTCCTTCCTTTCTTGTCCTTCTCGCGTCCTCCCCCCCACCCCCTAGACCGGATTATATTTCTTTTTTTTCTTTTTTTTAGGCGCGGGGGGGCTTCCTTGTCTTCCTCAGAAGCAGTAGGCCCGGTAAAATGCTCCTAGCCACTGGACAAAGGTGAGTCTAGAGAGAGAGAGAGAGAGAGAGAGAGAGAGAGTGAGAGAGAGAGGAGTGGCGGGGAGAGGGGAGGGGGAATAGAAGCAGGGGAGAGGGGGAGGTGGGGTGGAAAATAGACAGCTATCCAGGTACCCACGAGGCTTTTTAGACTCCCTTTCCGTCACTTTCCCCTCGTTCGACCATTTTCTCTTCCCCTCGCTAAGCCTCTTCCTCCTCCTTCCTCCTCCTCCTCCTCCTCCTCCTCCTCCTCCTAGAGTCAGTTGTCCAATCCAGATAATTTCCCAGCTCGTACAGGACTTCATGTTTTACGTGGCCTTCCTTGACACCAGTCATTCAATCCTTATTTATTCTTGTAGGATTAGATGTTTTACGCATCCTATGACAGTTGTATAGGACTTAGGATCCTACGTAATGTTGGTCCTATTTTTTATTTATTTATTTATTTATTTTTTGCATTTGTGTAAATCAACATAACCACGAATTAATGTTTTTTTTAGATATTTTCAATTGTGTTAATTTACGTTTGATGAATTGATTTTTTAAAGTTTTTTTATTTTTGTGTAAAAATACATATCCATGAATTTTTATTTAATTTTTTTTCATTTGTGTCAATTTCCTTATCCATGAATTTTTGTTTTTAAGGTTTTTTCATTTCTGTGAAGTTACAAATCCAATAATTTATTTTTATTTATTTTATTTATTTATTTATTTATTTATTTATTTATTTATTTATTTATTTATTTATTTATTTATTTATTTATTTATTTATTTATTTATTTATTATTATTTTTTTTAATTTATTTATTTATTCATTTATTTTTTGCAATCGTCAAATTACATATCCACGAATTAGTATTCTTTTTAGATTTTTCGTATATGTAAATTTACGTATCCACAAATTAATTTTTATCTATATTTTTTCATGTGTAGATTATTAAATTTTTTTCATCTGTGTAAATCTACGTATTCATGAATCAATTTTTGCTTTTATATTTTTTCCCTTTGTGTAATTTTCTTGAATTTTATCATCTGTGTAAATTTACATATCCCTGAGTTTTTATTTTTAGATATTTTCCTTTTGCATAAATTTACATATCTATGAATTAATGTTTATTTTTAGATTTTATTTTGCATGGCGGCCAATCTGTTCATGAAACATTTTTTTTTTTCATCCTACTCGTGAGCATTTTACACCATAACTTGACGGATATTTCATTTTTATTCTCCGTAATCCTACTAATGCAGTGACATGTAAGTTTTTCAGAAATGGATACTTCATTTGTCTATGTCCCCTTATTCGAATATTATTCTTTTAGATATATATTGTTTATAGGTGATATTCCAGTGATCTTGAACAAATATATTTAGAGGTTTTTCTTTCCCATAATAATTTTTTTTCGAATAAATTCAAAATTCAAATAGTAGACTTATGTCATGACATATATATATATATATATATATATATATATATATATATATATATATATATATATAATACATACATATATTATATATATATATATATATATATATATATATATATATATTATATATATATATATATATATATATATATCACAAATACACACGCACAAATTATTTTTGCACGCATGCTTGCACATACATACGTACATACACCCCGTAGGGGGATAGTGCCGTCAGTGCACCTCATGCGATGCACTGTAGACACTACTTAAAGTTCTTTGCGGCGTCCCATCGCCCCCTAGCTACAGCCTTTTTCATTCCTATTACTGTACCACCGTTCGTATTCTCATTCTCCCTTTTGGCTTTCCACCCTCTCCTAACAATTAATTTATAGTTCAACTGCTTTGAAGTTTTCCTCCTGTTACACCTTTCAAACCTTATCACTCTCAATTTTCTTTTCAACGCTGAATTAATTCATAGGTCCCGGCGATTGGCTTTTGGCATGAATTCTATATTCTCTTTAATTCTACATACTTCACACATACATACATACATACGTACGTATATATATAAAGGTAATGCCGAGATCTTTCGGTCTTAACGACCCTTCACTAAAGGCAAGACATTAACCTTTGTTTATACATATAGCATGGCGCTTTATATATTTCGTTTTCAGGTGATTCACGTACGTAAATACATAACATCAGTCTCTCAGATCATCTCCCGCGATTGTTAGTAGTATAGTATCCGTGTATCTTCCTCAGAAGGGCCACTAATGTCCCTACTCGTACGTCCATCTCTCTTGTTGTCTATCGATCTGCCCATCCATTTCTATATCCATTTCCTTCTATTGGTAATTTTCCCTCTTCAACCCTCCTCCCACCCGCGCTCCTCCCCCACCTCCGTCCTCCTCCTCCCTCCCTCCCTCCCCCCTCCTCCTCCTCCTCCTCCTCCTCCATCTTGTAAATTCGAGCTGACATCCCCACACGCGACTTTAATTTCATTCGACATCGAGTCTTGTCCCTCTCCATATTTTATACGATTCGACGTCACTTTTTATTACCCCAAATTCGACGGAGCGACGGCGGCATTAAAGCCCGGGTTCTTTTTCCCCAAGATCTATTCCCCATTGTGGTCGCCCGATGGAGGAGACTATTTAGTCTCTTCCCCTAGGGGAGGGGAGGGGTGGGGTGGGGGAGTTGCTGGTGGAGGGAGGGGGAGGATGCGGAGGAGGAGGAGGAGGAGGAGGAGTGAAAGTGGTGGTGGAGGAAAAAGAGGAGCAGGTTGCAAAGGAAGAAAGATTACAGGTCCAGCGTTTTGAAGCAGAGAGAGAGAGAGAGAGAGAGAGAGAGAGAGAGAGAGAGAGAGAGTATAAATACTTCCATCCCAGTGGGATGGGGATTACTTGTTTGGTGATGATTTCTTGTTGGGTGAGGATTCCCTGTGGCGTGATGAATTCTTGTGGGGTGAGGATTACTCGTGGGGTGAAGATTCCTGTGGGGATGATGATTACTTGTGGGATGGGGAGTACTTTTGGTGTGAGGATTCCTTGTGGGGCAGGATTTCTTGTAGTGTGAGGATTAGTTGTGGGGTAAGGAATACATATGCGATGAGGATTACTTGTGGACTTGTGAAGTGAGGATTACTGAGGAAGTAACATGAATAAAATCATACACAACATCAGTAATAATAATTAATAATAATAATAAATAATATAATAATATAATAGTAATAATAATAATTTGCGAAAACCCACGAGATTCGTTGGACGTTTGGTTCAAGATTACTGATAGCTTTTATCGAGCCGGAACGTTGTGATCATTTCGGTTCAAGAACTGATTTTACTCACTGTGACACCTTAAAACTGTAGTAATTGGAAAATGTGCGGAAGCAACATTAAGCTTTTCAAAAAAGTATAGATTATAGATGCAGTAATAAGTGTGGGATGGGTAGAAGTCGATCTAGAGTTTAAGTGGTATTAGAATCAACATTCTCGATGGAATAAATTCAGAGGCTCTTCTGGGAGAGGAAAATAAACACTTCATATATATATATATATATATATATATATATATATATATATATATATATATATATATATACATGCACACACATACATACATATATATATATATATATATATATATATATATATATATATATATAAATAAGAGGTTCAGAAGGTCCATTGATACTTCACATGAAGGCCAGGAACTTTATGAGATCCAACGTTGTATATAAATTCACATGCACAGGATGCCCTGCAACTTACATGGGATCTACTCGAAGATTACTGCAGATGAGATATTGTAGTCATATGG